>NW_027643307.1:267500-315000 GCF_032717465.1 Coenobita brevimanus | reverse complement strand
CACTGGCGCGGCAAATTTTGAGAAAAGTCCCTCAAGTAACTCCTGTTATTTTTTTACTAGGTTTCTAATGATGTCCATAGATCCGTTGTGGCTTTAATAGTTTCCTAGACAACACAGTCTTGGCGCTGTTCTCTGCCACCCTATTATACCATGTCATATAGTGTTCTCGCTCGCTTGCTCTGTACGCTCGCTCGCTTGAACAATAAATCACTGAAGAAAAGGTGGTATAAAGCCCCCTAAGCCGCCACAGTATTATAACCCTCGGTATGCAGTTCGTTCCCTGCGGCCTTGTAACTCTATGTACCCGAAGCGCTTACAAAATAACTTGAAATAATTTTCCTTTCGTAACTATACTCGTTTCACTTTAACTTGGCCTGAGTTGTTGTTGTTGTTCTTGTTACATCTTAGGCTCCTCTGGATGTGAACCCAGTGTTATGTTGAAGGATTGTCTGTGTTGTGGTAGTGTGGTGCAGGAAGTGAGTGGGTGTGCTGTGGTGTGGGGGTGCCACTTTGCAGTATGAGCACAGGGGATTGTATGTGTGTTATATTTTGTGTTAGTATTGTAGCAGGGAAGGTTGGTGTACTCGTGTCTCTGGGTTCGGTAGTGTCTGAAGGGTGTATGGCTGGTGGTGGCACATGAAGGATGCTGTTTGGCAGAAAGTTTTGGCTGGCTGGGGTGTCTATGTGTTTATGTATGTGTTTGGTATAGAAAGTTTTGGCTGGCTGGGGTGTCTGTGTGTTTATGTATGTGTTTGGTATAGAAAGGTTTGGCTGGCTGGGGTGTGTGTGTGTTTATGTATGTGTTTGGTATAGAAAGTTTTGGCTGGCTGGGGTGTCTGTGTGTTTATGTATGTGTTTGGTATAGAAAGTTTTGGCTGGCTGGGGTGTCTGTGTGTTTATGTATGTGTTTGGTATAGAAAGTTTTGGCTGGCTGGGGTGTCTGTGTGTTTATGTGTGTGTTTGGTATAGAAAGTTTTGGCTGGCTGGGGTGTCTGTGTGTTTATGTATGTGTTTGGTATAGAAAGTTTTGGCTGGCTGGGGTGTCTGTGTGTTTATGAATGTGTTTGGTATAGAAAGTTTTGGCTGGCTGGGGTGTCTGTGTGTTTATGTATGTGTTTGGCAGAAAGTTTTGGCTGGCTGGGGTGTTTGTGGGTTTGAGAATGTGTCTGGGAAGTGTAGAGTCGGGTGGAGGAGGGGATATGTTGCAAAGATACTCTGTGTAGTGTTGGGCGGTTGTTCGATTTTGTTTCTTTGTGGAGAGGATGATGCAACATAAGGTTACAAAGGTGGGACGGATCTTGAGCTGAAGTGATGAACTGTGTGCCTCTCATATTCACTTGGTCTCTGACTGAAATTAGTTATGTTTCTTGGTGTAGGCTGTCAGTACTTGTGGTCTTAGTGTCTTCTGCTATCAAGGTATTGTTTTCTGTTCTTTAAAGCTCCTTCGTGTTTGTGTTGGATATGATTACGGCTCAGCTTGTGCGGCAGTAATTCACGGTTGTTTTAATGTATTACTTATAAGTGGAGGATGGAGTTGGGATGTATATGAGAGAGGGTGTGAATTAGGGGGAGTGATGCATAATGACGGGGGACAGGGTGGCATAGAGGCGACTTGTTTGTGGCCACCTCTTACGGGATTAAGTCGTCTGGCTATAGATAGATGGATAGACAGATAGCTTATAGTTTCCATACAGTTTGCCGAGTAGTAGCGATAGTTATCACTAGAATATGATGGTAGTCACGAATGAGTGCCGTGGAAAGGATGTTGGGCTGTAGTATTGGCTGTTTCTGCTACTGATCTGCGTGACATTCTCATATGCTTTAAATGAAACTCTGTGTCAAGTTAAAGTGAAAGGCGTGTATGTTTGTGTAGGAGGAACGAGAGACAAGGAGGTATTCTGTGGCCTGTTTTCTTTGTGCTTCCTACAAGACACAGTAATAGTTATGACGGGGCATTGATGGCAAGTTTGTGGGTCAGCACACACTTACGGCCTCTCATTATACAAGGTGGTCCATATATTACGCCACCCAGTTCTTGTGTGTTGCGGGCACGGCTCAGTGAACATTACCAGTGTCTACCCTGCATCATTATCTACTTCCCACAACCCTCTTCAGGCTTAGCTTTATAATATAGGCTTTAATTTAGGTCCATTGATTGCATGGTGGAGAATTCCCATAACCTTTTTTATGCTTAGCTGTATATCATTGTATTGTATAATCTTTTATGTCCACTGATCACACGGCTGAGCAGTAATTTGGTGAAGCGATCAGAATGTCTTAGCTCATCACAAAAGCCGTCCCCACAACACACAAGACTGCAGAGCGCAATATACTTATCACCTATATTAAGTCAAAGCCACAGTTAAAAAGGTAATGAAACAAGACAGAAAATTTAAGTTTTCATTATTAATACTTCAGTACAAAATACATTAACAGAGACAGCAATATAAAATATGCATTCAAAAGTAGCATTTGTCCACAGAACATCCTGGACTTGCAAGGCAGATCACACCATCACCACCAGGCTTCTCTCGGCAGGTCAGGGCAGATCACCAGCAGCAGCAGCAAGTAATCTCACGGCTGGGGAAGACACGACACCCTGCCGCCGCCGCCGCCGCCGCCGCCACCACCACCACACCACCAGGCATCTCAGAGTAGGGGAAGACACCACACCACCGTCAGGCTTCTCACGGCAGGGCAGACCAAACTTCAGCAGGGTATGACCAGTGTGGCAAGGAAGCAGCAACAAGGCAGCAGACTCCAGCACGACCTGTGGACCAGATGTGTATTAGTTCAAATCAGTGTTAGCTTTAGTTATTTAATATTCTATCTATCTCTATCTATTGCCAGACGCCTCAATCCTGTTTGGGGTGGCCACAAACAAATCGCCTCCAAGTCGCCCTGTCCCCCGCCATTTCACTGCCCTGCTCCCAACTCACACCCCCCTCTCTCATATACCTCTCCACCCCATCCCTCCATCTCATCCTCGGCCTCCCCCTCCCTCTTCCCCCCTCCACCTCACTCACATACATTCTCTTCGTCAGTCTTTCACCCTCCATCCTCTCCACATGGCCAAACCACCTCAGTGTGTTCTCCTAACGCTTCCTATCACATCCACATCCACACCACAACGCTCCTTTATATCCTCATTCGTCAGCCTGTCTCTCCATGTGACTCCACAGGCTCCTCTTAAATAACTCATTTCCACTGCTCTCACTCTTGACTTGTGTCCTTCCAACAACGTCCAAGCTTCACTTGCATACGTTAGAGTTGGTATCACAATACTGTCATGTAGTAACTTTTTCACTTCCATGCTCACTTCCCTGTTTCTTATCACTGCTTTCAAAGAACCAGCAACCTTTCTTCCCTGCTGTACCCTTTCAAGCACTTCACCCTCCAAACCTCCATCCTTACTCATCACACTACCCAAGTACTTAAACGTACTCACATTTTCCAATTCCTCACCATCCAACCTCGCTGTACATTCACTGACTTCACCTCTCTCAAAGACCATCACTTTACTCTTCCCTACATTCACCTTTAGATTCCGTTTCTTACACACTCTCTCAAACTCATCCACCAAGCCTTGCAGCTCTCCTTCGTCTTCACTCAACAACACAGTATCATTTGCAAACAACAGTACAGGGAGTTTCCAAACACTATCCTCTCTCACCAGGGCCACTCCAACATCCACTACCCTACCTTGTACCTCTTTTATTACCCCATCCATGTACAGATTGAACAACCATGGAGACATGACACATCCCTGTTTCAACCCAACCTTCAAAGCGTGGACTCATTAGACTGCTCAGATTCTGTTGGGAATGGCACACAGTTAGGGAATTATATCACCAATATTTTATCCAAATTTCCCATACAGGGTGTTGCATGAAATGTTTGACAAACTTCAGAAAGTTGTTCTTGGGGCAATTTTGAGTTAAGAATTGCTGCATCAACCTGGGCTAATTTCTCGTCTATTATGCTCAGGTTCTGTAGGGAATGGCAGCAGATTAGAGACTGGTATCGCAAAATTTTATCCCCTGCCACCACCACCAGGCCGTTTATTTTTAAATCCCCTTGTAAAACTGTAGAGATATATCGGCAGGACAGTAAATAGTGATCCTACTCTGGTACTCTGTATGGAATTTCAGAGAGAGATGATGATGCCACTGATTCATGGGGTTATCTTTAATTTAACAAGAAACACTTTACTTACCTCTCTATTCAGTTTGCACGAAAATTAATGTTTAAAAGACTGATAATATATTCACGAAATTTTCTTCTTAAAATTTAATAAGTAAATGTTTAATTTGAAGTGTGACGTCACTGTTGCATTATGGTATGGGATTTCAGTTTTAACCACACACTTGAAAGATGAACTGATTTTATTCATGCTTCCTTCAGATGATATTCAGCATGGGAAAGACTTTGAACTGGAGGGGTTATATCGTATCATTTATGAAGGTTCCAACATGCTTGCATGCATTGGCTTTGGTCACCTAATGGCGACTTTCCATGCTGCTCGATTGCATTAGCTCAGTAGTAGCGCTTGCTCTTCACAACCATAAAGTTGACAGTTCGAGCCCCCACCAGGGTAGCGTATACGAGGTCTCTCCTTGCCCTTCAGAGCTATGTGATCCATTGGTCCTAGCTGGTTGGGATTAGTCCTCTGGCAACCTCTGTGATCAGCCTCCTATCCCTGATGTCACACTCTATGACCTTGTTCCAAGCCATATTCTGTGTCCAGTTGCCATCCTCCATCCTTTCAACATGCCCCATCATTCAATCTACCCCTTCTTATTACAGCACCGATACAATACTCTTCAGTCCTGTTCTTCCTCCATTAATCCCTTTAATACAGTACTATATGTCTGTCTCAAGTTAGATATGATGGTCTGGTGGTAGAAATAGATAGTAAAATGAGAATATAACTGTACATGGGTAGTTTGGATTACAGGGCACAAACTGCTCCAATGATTAGCCTTTAATTCTTGCTAATTGATTGCCCTTATTCAGCTTGGGTATTCAAACTGGAAGGGTCACATTTTACAACCTATGCAGGAACTCTGTTCAGTAGGAAAGTAATTAAAGGTTGATAGGAGAGCTTTTGGACTGAAGGGGTTAGGGACAGGCTTCCATTAAGCCATTCTTGTTACCTTTAAAGCTAAATATAATCAGCATAGGCATGAGACTTTGTGAGTCAAACTTAGAGTCCCATATGACTGAAGGTATTAACATGTGTAGGAGAGACACTGGATAAAGCCTGATTGGAGATATAGTATATTGAACTGGAAGGACTGCATACCTTACATCCTTCATTAACCATTGCTGCTACCTTTAAATAAGAATTATCATACTGAAGGTAATTACTAGCAGCCTTCATTAACATATTACTGTACTGTAATTAGGAGAGAGGTTTCATAAGTTGATTGGAAGTCAGGAGACAGCAGGAATATACCATTACTGTTGAGGGGGATGAATTTGTGTGTAGGCTATGATATAGGAAGCATATCTCAGAATATGGATGTACAAGGTTAATCATATCTTGTATAGTACTTACACTTTCAGATTTGATAGCTTTTCCTTTTGTAATCTTTACTGAATGATGCAATCAGTTCATGATTACACATTATATAATCTCAGACTTCATCTGTGTCATTGTAGTTGGCTCACCTTGACAAATTTTAGTCCTTCTGCTGCTTAGTTCCTGTATCTAAGTGGCAGAATAAGACAGTATTATGGTTTTGCATCCTCCCCATAGATCTTCATTGTGATTTGCATGATAATCTAGTCTTTATCTCTAGAAACAGCTCAGCATTCAAGGTGGAGAGATGCCAGGTTTTTGTCAGTTTAGGGTGGACATGTAGTCTATATGGTTTGTCTTTATTGTTTTATGTATTCATTATTATTATTATTTTTTTTTTACTGTGGATCAAATTTAGCGATTCATCTCTTCCGTTTATAAACCGGTACAACAGATAGGCTTTCATTCTCAGTTCTCACAGAAGGTATAACCAATGAGTACTGTACTGTCTTCCTGTGCAGTGTATATTTTGTCATTTGTACTCTCATTATAAGTTTCATTAAAGAATTTGTATCATATGTTTAGTTTCTGTGTCACTCAGTGTGTTAAGTTTATGTAATATATGGTTAATCGTTTAAGTCCTGCCGTTGGTTAGCAGTCTAAGTTCCAGTTTTTACTTTCTCCCTTTATATAAGTAGCAACTGCTCTATATTCTTTCCATAGCACTTGTTCATGATTAGCATTAAACTGCAGGCTTAGGTATTCCAAGTAGCTCAGGAAATTTCGAAATATCTCCTCCTAAAGCGACATTAATAGGTACATGACAATTTAGTTTAGTCTGTGCATGATAGTTCAATTTCCCATTTTTTGTAACATGTAAAGAAATAAAATACAGTAGAAGTTTTAGCCTGTATTATAATGGGGGCGCGGTGGTATGGTCAGCATGGTGCTGGCCTGCTGATCAGGAGGACCCGGGTTCAAGTCCCGGTGTGATAGAGGTTTCTTTAAAATGTGGCTGAGGGAAGTTTGCGTAGCAGGCTTTCCTTAAAACCACAAGGCCCCATACTTACACTTCAGCTCACACACACCAAGACACTTACACACACTACTACATACATACACACATCAAGACACACACACACACACACACACACACACAAAGACACGTACATAGCCACAGCCACCTTCACACAGTAGACACACACACACACACACACACACAGAGGGTGGGACAGACACACCACAGGCAGACAGAGAGGGACATATACAAAACACAGGGAGTAAGTGAGAGAGGAGGGGGTTTTATTAAAAAGTCCAATTTTGGTATACCTCCTGTGGCAAAATTGATATAGCCCCCCCTTTAATATTTTTTGGATATTTTCATTTAGTGCCCCCCAGGCCCCAGACCCACTCGGCTGAACCAAATTGTCTGGCGTCAGCTGGAACATGATATACCAGAGTTATGCCGGTCATGTGGGGGTTAATGGTGACAGTGTAGTAACTGTCAGGCTCCTATGACTCACTCAGCCGAACAAAATCGTCTGTCAGCTGGAATGGAATACTAGAGTTGTCCCAAGCACCAGAGGGTTAAGAATCTTAACCCCTTGAGTGATGCTCGGGACAACTCTAGTACCCCATTTCAGCTGACTCAGACGATTTTATTCGACTGAGTGAGTCATAGGAGCCTGACAGTGTCAATACCGTCACCATTAACCCCCTCACGACCGACATAACTCTAGCATCATGTTCCAGCTGACGCCAGACAATTTGGTTCAGCCGAGAGAGGATCCTAGGATCCTGAGAGACACTATAACATCACAAACAAAATACAAAATGCCTTCCCTCCATCTTGAACGTACTATAATTCATTTACATTAAGTAAGCTCGTATTTTCGTATTTTTGCAGCTTATTTCATGTATCTTAGTTAAAAGAAAAAATACTACGAGCTCTGTATCTTTTCATAGCCCTTCTTCGTGACTAGCATCGTATTCTAGTTATCTATAGTTACAACTGAGCATTCAAGTTGGAGGGATCACAACTTTAAGCAATTACAGTAAACAAACAAACAAAAAGCAAGTGTCGTCCTCTTGACCTCTCGTCTTCGCAGGAATGCAGCGGTGGCGCCATCTTGTGCGTGGAATGCGTGAAGTGCAGGCTCTTGAGTGGAAGGAGCACGGAGCCACGGGAGACTTAATAATATTCGCTAGTCAGCCAGTCTAGAAGCCTGGGACATTTGCCTGAAATAATAATAATAATAATAATAATAATAATAATAATAATAGAAATAACAACAAAACCAGTCATATACATAATTCAATATCTTAGTCACTCGATCTGTCCATTCCGCCCCTTCAGTACGAGGACGCATTTCTGTAAGCTATTTTTTCTAACATGGGAGGTTCGATACGTTTGATTGAGCCTATCCATAAGACTCCTAAAGCTGAGTAAATGCCTCTGAAAGTTGCAAAATATAAAATATAAAACGTCTATATGATATAAAAACCTTTGTTCACCTCCGGGACTCGATCTGTGGCGCCTAGAACAAGTGCTGACGTCATGTTTACACTTTGCTACCTTTAGACGATTTCCTGGAGCTTAAAGAAACCCTCTCGGGATGATGGGACAGACACAATAACCCCTTCAGACAGAGAATGACTTAGTTACTTTGTTCTAGGTAACCAGACGATTTTATTCAGCTTAGGAGATCCCCTCGTAGTGAAGGGGTTGATGGTGACTGTATCTAACCCCTCCAGTACGAAATTTCTCTCCAGAGTTGAAGAAAATCGTCTGGAGGAAGAAAGATGAATATGGAAAAAAGTGTTAATGTGGACAATGAGTTAGATAAGACTGGTTTGGTTAAGGTAGGGTAGGGATGGGACGGTTGTGGCAGGGTGGGGTAGCGCTGGGTTGGTTATGGCCGGGTAGGGTAAGGTTGGGTTAGTTTTGGCAGGGCGGCGAAGGATTGGGGCGGTTTTGGCAGGGTGGGGTAGGATTGGGTCGGTTATGGCAGGGTGTGGTAAGAATGGTTCGGTTTTGGCAGGGTGGGGGAGCGTTGGGTAAGTTTTGGCCGGGTGGGGTAGGATTGAGTTTTTAAGGGCAGGGTGGGGTAAGGTTGGGTCGGTTTTGGCAGGGTGTGGTAGGAATGGTTCGGTTTTGGCAGGGTGGGGTAGCGTTGGGTCGGTTTTGGCCGGGTGGGACGGGATTGAGTCTTTTTTGGCAGGGTGGGGTAGGATTGGATCGGTTTTGGCAGGGTGGGGTAGGGTTGGGTCGGTTTTGGCAGGGTGGGGTAGGACTGGGTCAGTTTTGTTAGGGTGAGGTAGGATTGTGTCGGTTATGACAGAGTATAGGATAAGTTTTGGTTGGTTTTGGCAGCGTGGGTTAGGATTTGGTCGGTTTTTGCAGGGTGGGGTAGGATTGGGTCGGTTTTTGCAGGGTGAGGTAGGATTGGGTCGGTTTGGACAGGGTGTTAGGACTCCATATTATAATTACAAATCATAATAGTTCCGTCATATCCAACGCCTATTTCACTCAGTTATACTACACTGTCTCATCAAATTTGGGGCGATCTTCTCTACGATTTTTGTTCTTCCCCGCTTAGTTCAGTCCTTTAGTTCATTCATGACCCTTGGCTTTCCTTTTTATTTTTTTTTTTTATGTGGTGGAGCGCAGGTGCACGAGGCTAGACCACCATTAGTCCAGAATATTAAAGGGTAGGCCACCAAGCTACGCCCTGGTAACGTCTACACGTCAAAACATCTGTCCACCTCTGGGACTTGAACTGCGGAGCGCTGGACGCAGAGCTCCCGGTCTGCGGATGTCACTTTTACACTTTGCTAGCTTCTGACGATATCCTACAGCTTCAGAAAACCCTCTTAGGATGACGGGACAGAATCATGTAACCCTTCAGACCAAGAACGATTTATTTACTTTGTCCTAGCTGACCGCACGATTTTATTCAACTTAGGAGATCCCCTGACAGAGAAGGGTTGATGCTGGCTGTATCTAACCCCTCAAATTCAAAATTCCTCTCCAGAGCTGAAGAAAATCGTCTGGAGAAAGAATGAAGAAAACTGAAGAAAGTGTTAGAGTGAAAAATGAGTTAGATAAGATTGGTTTGGTTAGGGCAGGGTAGGGTTGGGTCGGTTATGCCAGGGTGGGGTAGGGTTGGGTCGGTTTTGGCAGGGTGAAGTAGGACTGGGATAGTTTTGGCAGGGTGAAGTAGGACTGGGATAGTTTTGGCAGGGTGGGGTAGGACTTGGATGGTTTTTGCAGGGTGGGGTAGGATTGGGTCGGTTATGGCAGGGTGGGGTAGGGATGGGTCGGTCTTGGCAGGGTGGGGAAGGGACGGGTCGGTCTTGGCAGGGTGGGGTAGGGACGGGTCGGTCTTGGCAGGGTGGGGTAGGAATGGGTCGGTCTTGGTAGGGTGGGGTAAGATCGGGTCGGTTTTGGCAGGGTGGGGTAGGATTGGGTCGGTTTTGGCAGGGTGGGGTAGGGATGGGTCGGTCTTGGCAGGATGGGGTAGGATTGGGTCGGATATGACAGGGTGGGGTAGGATTGGGTCGGTTTTGGCAGGGTGGGGTAGGATTGGGTCGGTTTTGGCAGGGTGGGGTAGGATTGGGTCGGTTTTGGCAGGGTGGGGTAGGGATGGGTCGGTCTTGGCAGGGTGGGGTAGAGATGGGTCGGTTTTGGCAGGGTGGGGTAGGATTGGGTCAGAGTTGGCAGGGTGGGATAGGAATGGCTCAGTTTTGGCTGGGTGGGATAGGTATGGGTCGGTTTTGTCAGGGTGGGGAAGGGTTGGGTCGGTTTTGGCAGAGTATTGGTTAGGTTTCGGTTGGTTTTGGCAGGGTGGGGCAGGATTGGGTCGGTTTTGGCAGGGTGGGGTATGATTAGGTCAGTTTTGGCAGAGTGGAGTAGAATTGAGTTGGTTTTGGTAGGGTGGGGTAGGGTTTGCTCGGTTTTGGTAGAGTGGGGTAGGATTGGATCGGTTTTGGCAGGGTGGGGTAGGATTGGGTCGGTTTTGGAAGGGTGAGGTAGGATTGGGTCGGTTTGGACAGGGTAGGGTAGGTGTGGGTCGGTTTTGGCAGGGTGGGCAAGGATTGGGTCGCATTTGGCAAGGTGGGGTAGAATTGGGTTGGTTTTGGCAGAGTAGGGTAGGGATGGGTCGGTTTTGGCAGGGTAGGGTAGGATGGGGTCAGTTTTGGCTGGGTGAAGTAGGATGGGGTCGGTTTTGGCAGGGTGGGGTAAGATTGGGTCGGTTTTTGGCAGGGTGGGAAAGGATTGGTCGGGTTTGGCAGGGTGGAGTAGGACTGGGTTGGTTTTGGCAGGGTGGGGTAGGATTGTGTCGGTCTTGACAGGGTGGGGTAAGGTTGGGTTGTTTTTGGCAGTATGGTGTAGGGATAGGTCGGTTATGGCAGGGTAGGGTAGGATTGGGTCGGTTTTGGCCGGGTGAAGTAGGATGGGGTCGGTTTTGGCAGGGTGGGGTAAGATTGGGTTGGTTTTGGCAGTATGGGGTAGGGATGGGTCGAGTTGCGTTTGGGAGGGTAGGATAGGTTATGGCAGGGTAAGATAGGGCTGGGTGGTGGTGGACTGGGTAGGGTAGGGCTGGATAGGGTAGTGTAGGGCTGGGTAGGGTAGGGTAGGCTGAATCAGGGTAGTGTAGGGTACAGAAGAGAGGTGGGTATAACTGCCGTTTAGTTCCGTCATATCCAACGCCTATTTCACTCAGTTATACTACACTGTCTCATCAAATTTGGGGCGATCTTCTCTACGATTTTTGTTCTTCTCCGCTTAGTTCAGTCCTTTAGTTCATTCATGACCCTTGGCTTTCCTTTTTATTTTATTTTTTTTATGAGGTGGAGCGCAGGGGCACGAGGCTAGACCACCATTAGTCCAGAATATTAAAGGGTAGGCCACCAAGCTACGCCCTGGTAACGTCTACACGTCAAAACATCTGTCCACCTCTGGGACTTGAACCGCGGAGCGCTGGACGCAGAGCTCTCGGTTTGCGGATGTCACTTTTACTCTTTGCTAGCTTCTGACGATATCCTACAGCTTCAGAAAACCCTCTTAGGATGACGGGACAGAATCATTTAATCTTTCAAGCCGAGAACAACTTATTTACATTGTCCTAGCTGACCGCATGATTTTATTCAGCTTAGGAGATCCCCTGATAGAGATGGGGTTGATGATGGCAGTATTTAACCCTTCCAGTTCGAAATTTCTCTCTACTGTAGAGGTGAAGAAAATCATCCGAAGGTAGAGAGAAGAAAACAGGAAAAGTAATGTAGTGGTGAAAGGGCTGTACAAGGGGAGGGTAGGTTAAAGTAGGGTAGAGTTGGGTCGGCAATGGCAGGGTAGGGTAGGGTAGGCTGAGGTAGGCTAGTGTAGGGTTGAGAAGAGTAGGGTAGGGTAAATTGAACTGAATAAGTATATACAATAAAATCTGGCGATACAATAACCAGGGTCATATGCCGCCGGACGACAACGAGAATAACAGCACTCGAAAAGATGAAATACACACACACACACACACACACACACACACACACACACACACACACACACACACACACACACACACAAACACACACACACACACACACACACACACACACACACACACACACACACACACACACACACTCCACACACTACACACACACACACACACACACACACACACACACACAAAATACAATTCATAATTAAAACAAGAAAAACACTAAAACACTAAGAACACTAAAACCACTGTATACTAAATTTTACACGGTAGTGCAGCTGCCTACACCAAGCAAAGGTTTCCCCCTCCACCACAACAAGCATCCTCTCCAAGTACCAACAGAAGACTACAATCCCTCTCCTGCCCGGTGCTCAGAGAGGTAACGATGGCGCAATTCCCCAACAGTGGACACCATCAGCAAAAGCCGGAGAGTCAGGGGGACGAAGAATTCCACACAGAAAGTAGGGGGAGAGTCCTCCATTAAAAATCAATGAGAGAACCAGGAATGGCCCATTCGGAGCCAGCATAAAGCCGTCTCCCACCTGCATTCAGACCTCGGCAAATGAAGGGATCCGTTTACCCACAAATATCACACATTTTGTTGGCCCCCACCGCATCCCACCTACTCTGCCAGTGGGAGCAAACAGTGAGTGGTTAGATGAATATCACTGAGCGAGGCAGGGGAGAGGTGAGGATGGGCGAGAGGCAGCAGCCTTTGCCAGAGCGTCAGCATGCTCATTGCCCACAATGGTACAAAACCACAAAGCAGTCCCTAGCAAGCACAGCCATTCTAAAACACTGTAGACAACAAAAGAGGATTGGACGGGAAAACACAAAATGGAGATCGGCAGAGTCGCTAAAAACTGTATAACAAACAGGAGGGAAGCTAAATATCAATTTGACTGCGAGTAAAATAGCAGTAAGTTCTGCGATAAAAGTAGATACGATGGGGGGAAGACTCCTACCACGAATGAAATCGGGAAATATAACACCCAAGCCTGTCCCCTCACGGGATTTCAATCCATCAGTACATACGAGAATCGAGACACTGTGAGAGGAAGCATGTTCTAAAAAATAGCAAAGAGCCGCCTGTGAGGAAAGAAAGGCCCCTCTCTCAGGAAAGTAAACACACGGTTGCACCCCTGAGAGGAGCCAGGGAGCCATCCTTGGTACACGCACAGGACAAACAAGAAAGGTTGGAACATCCACATCCCCCATGGTAGCCTTCACCCTGTACCCAAACGGATGTGGATAGCGAGGATACGGCGAGGCAGACACTCCCTCCGGAACAGAGCCAACAAAATCTTCCTGAACTTTAGCAAAGACGGTGACACTAAGGACACTAGTTTGAGGCACTCCCTCCTCTTGAGGATATGAGGGAAACAAGGTGGCACCAATACGGAAAAATTCCATAATCAGTAAAGGCAACCTACCACGCAAACCAAGATGGTGACCTGCAATACCTGGCTTGTGAAACGGTAGGACAACAGCCCCCCGCCAAGAAGCAGGAGTGGACGAATCTCTCCAAATTCTATTTATAAGACTAATGAGGAAGGACACTGCTTCATCATCCAGGTACCTCAGCACTGCATGGGGAATATTATCGACTCCGGAGAAGTGTCATGACAGGGAAAGGGTAGACCAAAGTTTACAACAAGACAAAGGGATGTTGTAAGTCTCTCCGCCCCCAGAACGGATGTCCAACACCTTAATCTCCTCCACCTCCCTAAGCCTGGCAAAAACCGAAGAACGAGTATCCCTACAGGAGACCTCAGCGGTAGGATAGGGTAGGGAACGCTAAGGCAGGGTAGGCTGGGGTAGGGTAGTGTAGGGCAGAGAAAAGTAGGTTAGGATGGGTTGGTTTAGGCTAAAGTAGGACAGAATAGGAGAGGGGTAAAATGTGCCTAGTCCAGGAACGAAAAATATATCAGTTATCCATGTAACTAGCGTTTTCTATTTCGGTAGATTATTTTCTTGTCTGCCTAAAGAATCGTGATGTACGAACAATGAGATTAGATATCGAAACTGTAAGATGCGAATTAGTTACAAAGACGGTATTTTGTTTTGGCTAACGTTACATCGATACGTTCAGCTAAGAGCAACTCGGCAGAACTGAACAGTATATGACGTGCTAGATGAACGCTGTGACCGGAAAATAAATATATATGTATATATACTTCAGCATACAGTAAGCGATTTTATGTTAAGTGAAGAGAAGCCACCACAGCTAATGGGTTAAGTTTACACACACACACACACACACACACACACACACACACACAACACACACGTTGCGAAAAGTTTCACTGACGAAGTGGGTGGTTACTGTCCCCCTTGAGCAAGGGAACTGGTATGTGCGTGTGTGGTCACAGCCTTGCCCTTAGATCGGACTATATGAGCTCTCAGCTCCCTTCCGGGAGGGTAAAAGCTGACGATCACGACCATCAAGTGATCCTGACCGACACGGTGAATTACACACACACACACATACACACACACACACACCATTACTTGCAACTGGCTGGCCTACACACACACACACACACACACACACACACACACACACACACACACACACACACACACCATTACTTGCAACTGGCTGGCCTATCATACAGCCATATCCTATATTCATGAAGTACAACACATCTTACATTTATGTAGTATGTAAAAAAAAAAAAAAAAAAAAAAAGATGGTTATATAATACAGAACTGGGAAATATGATGATGATGATGATGATGATGATGATGATGATGAGAGGGGAGTAAACAGGGTGAGATGAGGAGAATGAGAGAGATGGATGGACATAACAGTGAATGTATTATGTATATTAACCTGACAAATGCCGAAGTAAGCTGGTAAGGGTGAGGTAATATGGAGCCTGACCCTACCGTGACAGCATATAATTATTGATTTATCCACCGATAGATCTATCTATCTATCTATAGCCCGACGCCCTAATCCCGCAAAGAGTGGCCGCAGACAAAACGCCTCCAAGTCGCTCTGTCACCCAGCATTTGACTACCCTCCCCCCAACTCACCCCTCCCCCTCATATACCTCTCAACTCCATCCCTCCACCTCATCCTCGGTCTACCCCTTCCTCTCCCTCCCTCCACTTCACCTACATACACCCTCTTCATTCTGTCCTTGACCTCCGCGGCAGGCAGACGTGCTTCCCAGAGCGCTTCATCACACAGTAATTTAACAACTGAGTTGAAACTGATCGGATGCACTACAAAACCAACGTCCCCTGAAATGGCTAGTGCCATGGCCATGAACGAGGGAAGGGAGGCCCCCTTGGGTGACAACGAGGAAGAAATAGATATGGATACCGGGTTTACGGAGGTCATCAGTACAAGAGAGAAGAGAAAGAGGATGATACGCGGCAGCGAGAGGGAAGCGAGTGATGAAGAAGAGGACAGAGACAACAAAAAGGTAAAGAATAAGTCGTGTGGGGTAGATGGAGGTGTTACTATACCATGGGATACGGGGAAGGCAGCTGGAGTGCAGCCGACTACACCACGTGGGTCAGGAGCAATGCCTAGCCAGGACCGTGACGAGGCCACCCCCAAGGAATAGAGTGAGGCTTCTCTTCCCCACCAACACTGACCTAAATTATCACCAAAAACTACTCTGGACGGTGAAGCTTGGACTTGCATATCGACGGTTCGAGGTCCTGTTTAAGGAAGGTAGGCAGAGACCTTACGTCACAGTAGGAAGTCAGGAGGCAGTGGAGATGCTGACCACGACTGGTTTTGAGGGTGTGACACTGCAGGTTCCGGAGGAGAGGGAGAGATGCACCAAGGTTATCGTGTTTAGATATCCCATAATACTATTGCGTGAGCAATAGATCATCTAAAGTAATAATGAAACTTTATCTAGCATTAGTAAGGCCACATTTAGACTACGCAGTACAATTTTGGTGTCCTTACTATAGAATGGATATTAATTCGTTAGAAAATGTACAGAGAAGAATGACAAAAATGATACATGACGTCCGGAACCTGTCATATGAAGACAGACTGAAAAGACTAAGTCTGCATTCGCTAGAGAGGCGTAGAGTAAGGGAAGACTTAACTGAGGTGTTTAAGTGGATGAGGGGTATAAATAAGGGAGATATTAGCAAGGTACTTAAAGTGAGCATACAGGATAGAACTAGAAATAATGGTTTCAAACTAGAAAAATTCCGTTTCAGAAAGGAAATAGGTAGAAATTGGTTTGGTAATAGAGTAGTAGACGAATGGAATAAGCTACCTAGTAAAGTAGTTGCTGCCTCTTCCATTGAGAGTTTCAAGCATAGGCTAGATAAGCATATGACAAATAAGGGGTGGATATAGAATAAAGAAAATCTTATAACCAATACTAATTCAAAATTTTTTTCTTTTCAGGTTACACTATGATAGTCTCTATTCTCCTTTCACACTTTCCTGTAAAATGTCCACGCCAGTTTTTCTATACGGCGTGGTGTTCTTTCTGACTTTTTCCTGCCGGCTTCGGCTGGAGGGTTTGGAGGGCGGGGGAGAGCCTTCTTCTTTGTTATCCTTATCTCATTCTAGTAGTTCAGTTACTCTTCTAGGAGCTGCCTAGCATGGGCCAACCGGCATACTGCAGTTATCCTCTCTTCTTATGTACATACGTAAGAAATTCCATTCCATCGGAGCTGTTAGAGTGTCCCCACAGGAGTGAAGGTGTGGAGTCAGTTTCCGTCAAAATTTATCTGAGTGAGGGTGTGCTGAACGTAATTAACCTGTATGTTTCTAAAAACTGCTTTGCCGTTAGCTCTCTGCCTGATACTGTTTTTAGTGAAGTGACCTTAGTAGCTGGGGACCTTAATGCTCGTCACAAAGATTTGGAGACAGAGGGAAAGACCAATACTAATGGCGTGAGATTTAGACAGTTTATATTAGATTACCCTGAATCCAAAATACTGGGGACACAGGAGGCGACACATATCAAGGGAGGGAGATTAGACTACGCTGTGATTCTAAATGGTCAGGGTCTAGAGGGAAAATGTGAAATTGCACCAGACTTTTTTTTTTTTTTTTTTTTTTTATGCGAGGAAGAAGGAATCAAAGGCCATGAGCCCGCAGTAACAGTTCCCTCCAAGAGAAAAACAAAATACAATAGAGAGCCAAATTCAAGATCCGATCATTTTGAGATGCTCGACACACTGCGTTTGAAAGACTGGAGATCATAGGCAGCAGGAAATACAGATAGAGGGAGACAGTTCCAGAGCTGACCTGTTGCATAAATGAAAGACTGGGAGTAACGGTTAACTCTTGCATTAGAGAGTTGGACAGAAAAGGGATGAGAGTTTGCTGCCAGACGGGTGCTACGCGCATGTCGTAGAGGTGGAGGAATGCAAGCAGACAGTTCAGAGGAGCAGTGACCATTAAAGTAGCGATAGAAAAGAGATAAAGATGCAACAGTGCTGCGAAGAGACAGAGGTTGAAGGGAGTCAGTAAGAGGAGGAGAGTTAATGAGACGAAAAGCCTTTGACTCCACCCTATTGAGAAGAGCTGTGTGTGGGGAGCCTCCCCACACATGAGAGTTGTACTCCACACAGGGGCGGATAAAACCCCTGTATAGAGACAACAATTGTGCAGGGGTAAAGAAAGAGCGGAGTCGGCTTAGCACACCCAATCTTTTGGAAGCAGATTTTACAAGAGATGTAATATGATCTTTCCAAGATAAGTCCCGAGTAAATGAAACCCCAAGCATGTTCAAGGATGACGCAGGATTAAGCTGAGTATTATTAAACATTAATGGGTATACCTGTGGAAGATTTTGTCGGGTTGATAGGTGTAAGAACTGAGTCTTAGATGCATTAACCCGTCACGTCCCGAGGCTTTCCGCACCTCCGACATCCCCCAGTCCCGAGGTATTTTCGATTTTTTTTTTTTTGGCTAAAACCTTCGCTTTTGGTGAGAAACATCGAAAATTCATAGAGAAATCGCTCACCTGAGGTTTAAAGTGCCCAATCCAGGTAGGAGTTCCTCCTTACCTGAGTGGGTTTTCTAACATGCTGGCACCAAAGAAAACGAGTTCTATGGGAGGGTAACTATTTTATCCACTCATAAACGGTACTTATTTATTTACTTGGTACGAATGTATATGTAGTATGACAGTATATTGGTTTTCAAGCAGTAATAAAGGCATTATAAGCATTGTTTCACTCACTAACTAATCACCATACCTGACCTATTTTTGCCACACTACCTGATCATTATTTCTGGCTGTTTCTTCTTCTAATGCTATGTAAACATTGTCCTCCACATTGTCATCGATTGGGGAATCACTCTGGCCCTGAATAACTTTACTAGCCAGGTCACTGGTAACAGGTCCTTTGCCAAGACAATGTCGTGAGGGGGGGAGGGGGGAGGTTATGCAGTGTAAGGCATTGTCCCTGCTTGGTATCTTGTACAGGAATAGAGGAAGGTGTCCCGTGTATACATACGAAAAATCACGTGCGAAAATTGAAAATTGTGCAAATTAGCGACCTTGCAATTGCACGACGTACTGGTACGTCGCCGGGACTGGCAAATGCAAATCGTGGTGACGTACCCATACGTCGTCGGGACGGGGCGGGTTAAAGACAACCATATTATTTTTACCCCAGTCAGAGATACGAGCCAAGTCAGACATTAGGTGTGCCATAGCCTCATCCCTTGTTTCTTGAAGTAACTGTTGAGATGGGCGTTGCGGGAACCGAATGGAAAGGTGAAGGGTGGAGTCATCAGCGTATGAGTGGATAGGGTTAGATGTACAGCTTAGAAGATCATTGATGAATAAAAGGAAGAGAGTTGGTGACAGGACAGAGCCCTGAGGAACACCACTGTTGATAGATCTAGGAGAAGAACGATGGCCGTCTACAACAGTGGCTATAGAACGACCAGAAAGGAAGCTAGCGATGAAGGCACAGATAGAAGGATAGAAACCGTAGGAGGGCAGTTTGGAAATTAAAGATTTATGCCAGACTCGATCGAAAGCCTTTGAGATGTCAAGTGCAATGGCAAAGCTTTCGCCGAAGTCCCGAAAGGAGGATGACCAGGAGTCTGAAAGGTAGGTGAGAAGATCGCCAGTGGAGCGTCCCTGACGGAACCCATACTGACGATCGGAAAGAAGGTTGTGATAGGAAAGATGCCTTAAAATTTTTCTATTAAGAATTGACTCGAAAACTTTTGAAATACAGGACGTTAAAGCAATTGGACGATAGTTGGAGGGTTGGGAGTGGTCACCCTTCTTTGGGACTGGCTGAATGAGAGCAAACTTCCAGCAAGAAGGAAAGGTACAAGTTGACAGACAAAGGCGAAAGAGTTTGCCTAGGCAGGGTGTAAGCACAGAAGCACAGTTCTTGAGAACAACAGGAGGGACCCCATCAGGCCCATATGCCTTGTTAGTACTGAGGCCAGTGATGGCAGAAAATACATCAACTGAAGAAATTTTAATGTCAGCCATGAGGAAGTCAGAGGGGAGAAGTGATGGAGGAACAGCACCGTGATCGTCTAAGGTGGAATTTGAGGAGAAAGTCTGTGCGAAGAGATCTGCTTTATCAGTAGAAGAAATAGCTACAGAACCATCAGAGTAGAAAAGAGGAGGGAAGGATGATGAGGTAAAGTTGTTAGAAAGATTTTTGGCAAGGTGCCAGAAGGAGCGTGAAGAATTCGAGTTGGAGAGTTGAGAGCATTTAGTATGGATGAAATTATTTTTAGTAGAGCGAAGAACAGACTTAGCACGATTCCGGGCAGAAACGTAAAGATGATGTGATTCAGGGGTGGGTTGGCTCCGGTACCTTTTGTAGGCCCTCTCCTTGTTGCGGACAGCATTAGAACAAGCGTGATTAAACCAAGGCTTTCTTGCATTAGTCAAAGGATATGAGAAAGGAATGTATGCTTCCATGCCCGAGAGAATAACCTCCGTAATGCGCAAGGCACACTCAGATGGCTCACGGCCATGGAAGCAATAATCATTCCAGGGAAAATCAAAGAAGTACTGCCTGAGGGCCTCCCAGTTCGCGGCTCCAAAATGCCACAGACGACGTTTCTCTGGAGGGTCCACAGGCCGTACCGGAGTGATAGGACAGGTTAAGGTAATAAGGTTGTGATCGGAGAAGCCCAACGGAGAGAAAAGATTAACAGAGTAAGCAGAGTCTGGCAGTGCAGGTGCTGTGCTCTTAAGGGACTCCAGTGCTCCTCGGCTGTCTACGAAGAAGCACACGTCTCCTTCACCTCCTGTGATCTCCCTGAGGCCGTATAATATTGCATATAGCTCTGCCTGAGTGGAAGACACGTTGTTGCTTATTCTAAAATATATTTCGCTCTGTACACATGCACTGTCTACTTTAATTAATATTACGATCCCACACCCTGCTCTGCCATCCTCTCTGACCGAACCATTGCAGTAGACGTGAGCAGTGTTTTCATTGTAGAGTTTATTTATTTGGTTTTGTGCATGTGTCCTTAACACACCTACAGCATAACATTCTTTCTTTTTCTGTAGTGGAGATATGCTCACCTTTACCTCTTCCTCTTCCCAGGGTGGAGGCCTAGGTGCCTGCGGTATCTCCTCACAGAAGTTTTGTTATCACTATACCACTGGGAAAACGAAAAATCACACATAGCAGAAAACGATTAACACTACCCAAAGATAAAGTTGATTTCTTTATTGATGGTGTGCGGGAATGGTATAGTGGCTATCATCCGAGCAGTGTAGACCAGTTTTACGAAGACCTAGTTAAGGTTATTAACGAATTACTCA
The DNA here is from genome assembly GCF_032717465.1 of Coenobita brevimanus. Taxonomy (NCBI): domain Eukaryota; kingdom Metazoa; phylum Arthropoda; class Malacostraca; order Decapoda; family Coenobitidae; genus Coenobita; species Coenobita brevimanus. The sequence continues at coordinate 294,217 of NW_027643307.1, read as the reverse complement.
GTCATAAAAGGCGCGTGAAGAAAAATTGCTCCTACCATACAGACAAATACTATAACAATAAAGAATTAAAACAACTGTCGCAAATGATGAGACTGGCTCACAGAAAATGGGTGCAAATGGGTAGGGGTGACGCAAGCAAAGCCGCAATGAAGGAACTGGCCCAGATTTGTAGTCAGGCCAAAAGAGAAGTAAGGGGGGAGTATTGGGAACGCTTCACTAACAGGATAGGCAACAGTAAGAGCATAACCGAAATTTGGAAAGAAGTTAACAAAGTAAGAGGGAGAAAGGTGATAAACGTAGCACACCCACACCCAGAAAAATTAGCTGAAGACTTAATGAAGTTGTGGGCATCTGCGGCGAGCAGTGAATGCCTGCCACACGACGTGAGGGAGGCATTAGAGGCATGGCAGGACAATAGGAGAAGCTTCATTGTTACTGCGTTAAACACCGAAGACATGACAGGCACAGACATAACCAGGGATGAGCTACTGCGTGCAGTTAAAAATGGAAGGTCTACAGCTCCTGGTGAGGATGGAATTACGTATGAGATAATTAACTGCCTGGCCAGCATGGAGGACGGCCCGCTGTTAGACTTGTATAATATGAGTCTCAGGGAGGGCAGAATACCGAGAGCATGGAAAAAAGCAATTATCATCCCTATCCCCAAAGCGACTGGAGGAAACAGACCAGTCTCACTATATCATGCTTTTCAAAAATGATGGAAAGAATCATGTTGGAGAGAATAATATTCCTCATAGGTGACATGCTTAGTGTGAATCTGTATGGCTTTATGAAAGGTAAAGGGACAAAAGACGCCGTCATTAAGTGCCTTTCTAGAGATACTGACTACTGCAGGGTATTCACTGACCTCAAAGGTGCATTCGATAAGGCCAATGGAGAAGTAATTTTATATGAATTAGCTAGCTTGGGGGTAAGGGGAAGATTGCTGCACTGGGTGGGGGATTATCTCTTTGGGCGGCGGGCCCAGGTGTGACCCAAGGGACACTCTCCCGGGAAAAGCATCTAGAGCTTGGTACACCACAGGGAGGAGTCCTAAGCCCATTACTTTTCAATCTTTTAATGAACAAAGTGGCGCGTGAAAACCTGGGTTTCGGGGTCAGTGCAGTAATCTATGCCGACGACATCATGATACAGTCCAAAACTTTTGATGTTATGCAAACTGCACTGAACAGGTTCGGCAACCTGATCAAAAGTCTGGGTCTTGTAATTAACGAGAGTAAGACAAAGTTCCAGTGCCGTGCGTAAAACATTTAGTAATTAATGGCACAAACATCGAGAGGGTGAGAATTTACAAGTACCTAGGTATGTATGTCGGCTACACAGCAGACTGTAAAGATGCCGAGATGACCCACATAATAACGCAATGCAAGGCACGATTGCAGCCCTTGAGATCAATGGCCTATAGTGGTGCAGGGGTGGGTGTACCAGTACTAAAAATGATGTACCTCACTACTGTCAGATCGGTATTAGAGTACGCAAGCCCAGTCCTCTCTTGCCTTGGTGAAGGAAGGCTGGAAAAACTTGAAAAAATCCAGAATGCCGCAATGAGAATCATACTTAGCTGCCCAAGGAACACCATGATAGATGTCATGAGACTTGAGCTAAATTTGCAGAATGTAAAAAATAGAATTCAGGAAGACAATGTGGCGGCTGCAATAAGACACATGCGGTCAGAAAGCGGACTGGGACTCCGTAACAGCATCAAAGATGTTGTTAACGGAACCAGAACCTTCTGGAGGCAAGGCAAGAATGGCTATGTGAAAGACCTTGCGAGGAACGTACTCAAATACGAGGTACAAAACTTCTGTGAGGAGATACCGCAGGCACCTAGGCCTCCACCCTGGGAAGAGGAAGAGGTAAAGGTGAGCATATCTCCACTACAGAAAAAGAAAGAATGTTATGCTGTAGGTGTGTTAAGGACACATGCACAAAACCAAATAAATAAACTCTACAATGAAAACACTGCTCACGTCTACTGCGATGGTTCGGTCAGAGAGGATGGCAGAGCAGGGTGTGGGATCGTAATATTAATTAAAGTAGACAGTGCATGTGTACAGAGCGAAATATATTTTAGAATAAGCAACAACGTGTCTTCCACTCAGGCAGAGCTATATGCAATATTATACGGCCTCAGGGAGATCACAGGAGGTGAAGGAGACGTGTGCTTCTTCGTAGACAGCCGAGGAGCACTGGAGTCCCTTAAGAGCACAGCACCTGCACTGCCAGACGTAATCTTCCAGTATAGAGCTGTCCTGCATCAGCTCAAGCAATCGGGTAGATTCATATCATTCACATGGATACCATCCCATATTGGAATACCAGGGAACGAAAGAGCTGATTAACTAGCCAAGAGTGCAGCAGAAAAAGAAGACATAGATGTAGTATGCCAACTAACCTTGAAACAGATTAAAACTATAATAAGAACACAACAAGGTCAAGAGGAAAATCAGAGAATGGAGCAGCAACATTCTAGTAGTGAAACTATGTATCACTATACTAACGCTGCTCTGAGAACCCACTTCACATATGGAAAATATAGAAAGACACACCATCCCAGCACGTTCGGCTGCGCTGAGGACAGACAGACAGGACAGACGGAGAGGAAGATGGAAGTGGAAGGAAGTCCCCCCTTTCCCGCCTCCCCCCACTCCACCTCCCTCCACAGACCCTCCTATCTGCCACACCCAGCCTAGTATGCTGGGAACTAAAACACACACACACACACACACACACACACACACACACACACACACACACACACACACACACACACAAAAGAAAAAAAAAAGCACGCACACACAATCACACCCTAAAGGAAAATACAAAGAAAAATACAACCTGTCACCTGTCCTGTCCGGCGCTCCGATCTCCCTGCAGGCTCTCCGGTCTCCCCTGGTCTCTCGGCCGTCTCGTCTCTCCCTCGCAGCCGTCTCTGCATCGCCTGGGGAAATACAGGAACATCAAAGGTGCCTAAGGAATGCAATGCCTACCAGAGTAACGCTATACAGGTGCCGCCACAGCTGCTGCTACCCTCCCTACCACATCACCTATCAGTACAAGCTACAACACACGCTGCACCAGTTCCTCTGCAGGGCTTGCCATGTTCTCGAGCGGCCATCTCGTCGTCTACAGCTGCCATTTCTTCCGTAGTTGCCACCCCTTCTGAGGTTGCCATGTCTTCTGAGGTTGCCATCTCGTCTTCTGAGGTTGCCATCTCGTCTTCTGAGGTTGCCATCTCGTCTTCTGAGGTTGCCATCTCGTCTTCTGGGGCTGCAGCTTCGCCTTCCCCCTCGCCTGCAGTTGCCATCTCGCTGGCCAGGGTTGACATCTCGTCCTCCGGCGTTTCCATCGTTTTCTGTGGAGCAAATATCAATTAGGCCAAAGTACGCACTATTTGCTACTGCTGAGCCTATGTCCCGTATTCTGGGTGGCATAGGAAGCTTCGTAGCGCATTTCCCTGAGAGATTTATTTTACATAACACCAACTTTATATTGGAAACTTAAGCCAATGTCTTCTAACCCCAACTTGTCACCCAATTCCTTCCCATTCCACACATCCTTCCTTTAAGTTCATCACAGCCATACTGTACCATCACCACACCCACACTACCACCACCACCACCACAACCACAACCACACTCCATCACAACCACACTCCATCGTAATACAACCACCAGCATAACATTATCACCACTACCACAACCACGTACTACTACCACCATCACAACCACACACCACCACCACCATCACAACCACACACCACCACCACCAACACCGCTGACACCACCACCATCACAACCACCACACAGCTATCAGTGCTCTCGTGCAAAATTTGTCAGAGAGAAAGAGAGAGAGATTTGTGCGTGTGCGTGTGTGGTGCGTGTGCGTGTTTCGTGCGTGTGTGGTGCGTGTGCGTGTTTCGTGCGTGTGTGGTGCGTGTGCGTGTTTCGTGCGTGCGTGTGTGCGTGCGTGTGCGTGTGCGTGTGTGTGTGTGTGTGTGTGTGTGAAAATAACTCTTTTAACAATAAACAAAATGCATGACTAAGTGTACGATGTGAGAACAGCTCAGAAAAAAATATTTCAAATTTCAAAAAGTTTAAAAATGGTTCAAATACCTTTTACTTGGGGAGAAAGCGATTATTTCCCACTCCTGTCGTCTGTCGTGTCGGTGTAAATATCCTTTGCTTGCCTGGCCGTGTAAATATCCTCTGCCTGCTTGGTCGTGCGAAAATCCTCTTCTTTCTTCGTGTCAATGGAAAAATTCAACCTGAGAGGTGGAGAGCAGAGGTGTGAGGGTAGGGGAGGTTTGACTGGTGGCAGGGAGATGGGAGGGGGGGTAGAGGGAAGAGGTGAGGGGAGGGGGTAGAGGGGAGGGGGTAGAGGGGAGGGGGTAGAAGGAAGAGGGGAGGGGGTAGAGGGAAGAGGGGAGGGGGATAGACGGAAAAGGTGCGGGGGTAGGGAAGAGGTGGGGGGGTAGGGAAGAAATGTGGGGGTAGGGAAGAGGTGTGGGGGTAGGGAAGAGATGAGGGGGTAGGGAAGAGGTGAGGGGGTAGGAAAGAGGGGAGGGGGGTAGAGGGAAGAAGCGAGGGGGTAGGGAAGAGGTGAGGGGGTAGGGAAGAGGTGAGGGGGTAGGGAAGAGGTGAGGGGGTAGGGAAGAGGTGAGGGGGTAGGGAAGAGGTGAGGGGGTAGGGTAGAGGTGAGGGGGTAGGGAAGAGGTGAGGGGGTAGGGAAGAGGTGAGGGGGTAGGGAAGGGGGACTGGAGTAGCGGGCATAGAGAAGGTGACAGTTTAGAGATGGTGTGTACAATTAGCCACTGCTACGACGCCAAAACACAAAAATCGTCCTCTGGAAATATATCAGTGTGGTTGTTTGTAAATGTTGGCAAATTTAACAATGGTATTTAACATATTTTCCATCGGCTGGTGAATTAGCAAGGAGCGTTTGGGACTTTTCATAAACCTCAGGGCACCTTCGAAATAAACAGCTGTTAACCAGGATTATTGTATCTCCCTTGCCGGACGGGTGTGTGAATAATGAACTCATTTCTTAGTAGGGATTGTCACAGAAAAAATAGCTTCTTTAGACCCAAGAGCACCAGCATTGTCAACAGCTGGTGTCATAGTGGAATTGCCGTACCGTGTAAATATGTAGTTATAATACGTCCACATCCACGTCATCCAATAGAGTACACGCATTATTTCTTTTAAGTAATTTCTTGGGGGGGAGGGGGTACAGACAATCTTCACCCCCCTCCCCCCGTAGTTCACACAACGCACGACGTCAGAACGCATGCCCTGATCAAGGAAGGGTGTAAACCACAATCTTTATGCAAATATGTGAACGGTACAGTCATGAGAGCCAACCTGAAAGCCATTATGGTCAAAGCCCCATCCTGTCACCGACCATGACTACCAAATCTCAGTCAGTTATCGAGAAGGTGAATAAATCGGATAATGTCGGGGCAAATGACCATGTTAGTGTTAACCCATTCAGCCAGGGAACGTAGTTCATTTTATTCATGCAGCAGCCTGATGATTTTATTCAGCTTAGGGTACATTTTTCAAACTGAAGGAGTCAGATGCAGTACTAATAAAATATTTAGTACGAGAGGCTGCTCGTAAGCTGAATAAAATCGCTTGATAACAATAAGAATAAAATAAGAATCACGTCACTCTGGTTCAGGGGAATTAATGAATCTTTACCTAACCAAGGTTCACGTAGTCAACACATTTCGCACAGAAATAACAATGATTAGATGGATGTGAAGTGTCTCCTTGAATGCGAGGCCTGGGAGTGTGTGTGTGTGTGGGGGGGGGGCTAGGTTTACTATTGAGTTGAGAGAAAAGATGGGACAGGAGTGTACTGGTGTTGTGATGAGGAGGGGTAGATTAGGATGGTTTGGATATGTGGAGAGGGTGGAGGATGGCAGTTGGGTGCGGAGAAAGGAGAAGTGTGAAGGTCGGGGGTAGGGCTGCGAGAGAGAGACCGAGAAAGGCCTGGGACGAGGTCATAGTGTGTGACCTTAGGTATAAGGGAGTGAAAAGGGAGGCTGCAAAAGATCGGACAGTGTGGAGAGCTGCCATTAGGTGACCAAGGCCGACGACGCATGCAAGCATGTTAGATCCTTTATAAAGATACGACACGAACGATTCCATACAGGTGAGGTTAATAGATCACCATTTTATATAATTTATCTCCTGCCACTTTTGCCTTCCATCTCTACAGTATCCCCGGCCATCCTATCGCGTTGACGAACAGGGGAATTTGGAGGAGGAACACGAACAACAACAGTCTACCCTCCTCCTCCCTGCCTGACTTACCTCATGCCCCTCACCCCCCCATTCTTTCTCTCTCTCTCTCTCTCTCTCATATATATATATATATATATATATATATATATATATATATATATATATATATATATAGGTGCCTGGTGGTTTAGTGGGTAATTATTGCGCTCCAATCGGATTGAGCCGGTGCAGGTTTATATCCAAGGGATGGTTGGGGTTTATTGCTCACGTAATGCCACTCAGGGATGAGTGAGGTTGGTCACTCTCATCTTAAATGTCAGGACCAACTGCCTAGCCCCGGGTTCCTACGCTTCTCATGGGGCAGTGTAGGATTGGAAGATGGATATATATATATATATATATATATATATATATCCCCGCACTCCAACACGTCAGCTAAAAATGACACACCACCTTAGTAGCGGCTGTGTGTGTGTGTGTGTGTGTGTGTGTGTGTGTGTGTGTGTGTGTGTGTGTGTGTGTGTGTGTGTGTGTGTGTGTGTGTGTGTGTGCGTGTGCGCGCGCGTGTGCCTGTGCGTGTGTGTGCCTGTGCGTGTGTGTGCCTGTGCGTGTGTGTGCCTGTGCGTGTGTACCTGTGCGTGTGTGCCTGTGCGTGTGTGCGTGCGCTTACGTGCGTGCGTGAGTGCGTACATGCTTGCGTGCGTGAGTGCGTGCGTTCGAATGTCCGAGCATCATTGAGCCCATGCATGTGTGTGTGTGTGTGTGTGTGTGTGTGTGTGTGTGTGTGTGTGTGTGTGTGTGTGCATCATTATGTGCGTGTATCTATGTGCTCGTATCTGAGTGTGAGTGTATCAGTGCCTGTGTGTATCAGCTCCTGTGTGTATCTCTGTGTGTGTGTATTAGTGTGCGTGCATGCTCTGATCAGTTCTTGTATCAGTGTTTGCTTGTTCAGTGTGTAAGTGTTGAGTGCGTGCGTGTTGAGTGCGTGCGTGTTGAGTGCGTGCGTGTTGAGTGCGTGCGTGTTTAGTGTGTGCGTCCCTACGTGTCAACAAGTGGGTTGGTGGAGGGTTAGTGCCCCTCCCCGTAAAACAAATAACTCAAAGTCAAACGGCCGCCCTTTATGGGATTATGCCGTCTGGCAATAGATAGATTGATAGTATTCAATATGTGCGTGTTTATTGTGTGCATTCTTAATGTGTGCGTACTTGCGTGCGTGCTCTGTGAGTATTTACTGTGTGCGTGCTCTGAGTATTTACTGTGTGCACATATCAGCGTGTAACTCAAACTGTCTGCATGTTTGTAAGAGTGAAAGTATGAAAATATATAATGATGATAATGATGACTGAGGCGTCTGGCAGGAGATAGTAGTAGTAGTAGTAGTAGTAGTAGTAGTAGTAGTAGTAGTAGTAGTAGTAGTAGTAGATGATGATGATGATGATGGCTATTATGTTGGTTGTGGTGGTGGTGGTGGTGGTGAGGTGATTTTGATGATGATTTTTTCTAGTTCTTTTTAATCCCGAAACTTTTATGTTATCAAGGAGGATTCTGTACTCTACTCCTTTCACCTTAACTTGGCCCAAATTTTCATCCATTTGCAGCTTTTCACGTGTCTCAGTTGCGTCTGAAACAGCACTTTTTCGTGACTAGCATAATATTCTGTTGCTACAACTAAGCATTTGAGATGAAGAGATTGCAATTATAGGCCAAGTAAGTGTAAAATGAGTATAGTGAAGGGGATGGGATGGAGAGATGGAGTAGAGAGGTATACGAGAGAGGCGGGTGTACGATGGGGGGAGGGCAGCGAAATGCCAGGGTACAGGGTGACATGGAGGCGATTTGTTTATGGCCACCCCATACAGGCTTAAGGCGTCTAGCTATAGATAACTAGACAATTAGGGTTATAGATATAGGTGACGATACACGACTATTAAAATTACATCCATTTTCCTTATTTTCTACAATTTCTTTGGCCTACAACGCTTCCTGGCTGACCGTAAGATATCCCCGTGTCCTAATTTAGTCACCTTAATGGCAAAAACAGCAAAACCCAACACTTGCAGCAAGAGGAGAAGCCTACACACCATCACTACCCCCTAACCAGCAAAACGACGTCTATTGGCCTCGTCTTTTGGATCTATTTGACCTATGACACTTCCTGGTTGGCAGCAAGATACCTCTGTGTCCTATCTGAATCATCTTATTGGCAAAAACAGCGAAATTTAACCCCAAAACAATAAAATTTAACACTTACAGCAGGAGACGGAGCCGACGCAGCCTTCACCCTCTTATCGTCCGACGGCAACTGACTGACCAATGGAATGCCATGCTTGTTCAGCCCAGAAACTTGTGTGAAACTTTACCCAACTACTTTTACAACCACTAGAGGGCACGGAGACCCTCTCATCTTCAGGGTAACTCTAATATTTTATTCCAGCTAATACAAGAGGCTATTATTCATCTGGGAGTTGTTTATAAGTGTCTGAGAGCGTTAACGCTGTAAATATTAACCCTCCAGTGATCGTGAAGACTCTAGTACTTTTATTTTATTAGACTCCAGAGGATTTTATTTGCCCGGGATTGGGTCATAAGGGCCTGGGTGCATAAGAGAAAACCGTCGGAGAGGAAGCATCAGGGACCGTAGCAAATAAAGTCAGAAATTATACTTAGATGTTTACCATACTCTATTCACTTTCACTTTGTCTACTATTGCCATCTCCTCACCTTAAATGCTGAGGTGTAAGGATACATTAACACTAGAATATAGAACAATACTCTCTTTTCCCTAAATGGACCTAAAATTACCATCTCTCCATCTTGAATGCTGAGTTGTAACAATAGATGAACATCGAAACATGATGCTAGTCACGAAGAAGTGGTATGTAGAGCCATACCATTGTCATTTCCTGGCACTGGACTACGTGAAATGAGTAAAATGACCTACACAGGGATGGAAATCTGGCCCGTGTTAGAGGAAGACCGGTATAGTCACGAAAAGGTGTTATGGAATGGATACAGAACTTCACTTTAACTTGGCCTAAAATTGCCATCTCTCCATCTTGAATGCTGAGCTGTAACAAGAGCCTGACCATACAATATGATGCTAGTCACGAAAAAGTTGCTGTGCGAGGGATGAAGAGCTGTGGTATTGTCTTCTTCAGCCTGTAATCAGCTTTGGGAAATAAGCATCAAAATGAAGATCTCAGCCATGTTAAGTCTGATAAGCTATACATACAGCCTAATGGAACGCTCTGATAAAAATTACAGCTATAAACTCATTCTACAACTCCCTAGCACCTGTCCCTTGGCGATTTTGCTTATTACACCTTGCTCTCCAATTTGACTGTATAAATACTTCAAGCTTTACCATAATCTGCATACAAAACGTACAAAAGGATGTTAATCAGCCTTGTCCAAAAATATATCGCTAAGGAAGTCTTTGGTTGACTAGTGGGAGGTGCCTGTGTGTTACCATGGCAACCTCTCACACCACCAGTTACATACACACATTTTCCCACCAGCAAGTTCCATTAGAGAGTATTGTGTGTGTGTGTGTGTGTGTGTGTGTGTGTGTGTGTGTGTGTGTGTACAGTCATGCGTGTGCCTGCACATCTCACCGCAATGCTCCGCCAACACCCACGACACTTTTCTCCTTAATTTCTTACCACAGAGAACTCTTACATTCCTGGATCTTTTCAAAAACTTGGTTCGACGTCGTTCTTACATATTATGAAGGAAAAAAAGGTAACTGTTGATATAAATGTCCGTACAAAAACATTATATATAAACTGCGGGAGATATATTCTTTTCACATTCACTTGGCCCAGATTTTCGTTCTTTTGCAGCTGATTTCACGTAGTTCAGTGGCAGAAAGTACAATGCTATGGCTCTACAACCTTGCCTCTGCACATCTTCGTGACCAGCATCATCTTCCAGTGTTCATCTATTGCTACAACTCAGCATTCAGGACGGAAATAGGGGAGTTTTAGGCCAAGTTAGAGTAAAAAGAGTATAGTGGACAATATTCATAGTCTTGCCTTGGTTAGAGTGTGTTACACACACACACACACACACACACACACACACACACACACACACACACTCCCTTCCCCACCAAGAAGTCCTACCTTAGAATACTTGTGTGTGTGTGTGTGTGTGTGTGTGTGTATGAAGTGTTTGCGTGTGTGTATGTAGTGTGTGTATGTGTATGAAGTGTGTGCGTGTGTATGAAGTGTGCGTGTGTGTATGTAGTGTGTGCGTGTGTATGTATGTACGTAGGCCTATGTAGGTGTATACACGTTATCTTAAAGCTCTAGTTTTCATACAATACGGCACGTTAGAGAGAGAGAGAGAGAGAGAGAGAGAGAGAGAGAGAGAGGAAGGCCGTTGACTATATGTGTGTGTGTGTGTGTGTGTGTGTGTGTGTGTGTGTGTGTGTGTGTGTGTGTGTGTGTGTGTGTGTGTGTGTGTGTGTGTGTGTGTGCGCGCGTGCATCAGTACTGAGGCGGGCAGTTACAGGTAACTGAGGAACTTGGGCAAGTAGGTAGGCAAGAATAAACGTAAGTAGGTAGGTAAGTAGGTAGATAAGGAGGTAGGCAAAGTAGGTAGGTATTTAGATAGGTAGGTAGGTAGGTAGGTAGATTGGTAGGTAGGTAGACAGAGAAATAGGTGGGTAGGTAAGTAGGTTGGTAGGTAGGTAAGTAGGTAGGTAGGTAGGTAGGCAGGTCGGTAGGTAGGCAAGAATAAAGTTAAGTAGGTAGATAGGTCAGTAGGTAGGTAAGTAGATAAATAGGTAGGTAGGCTGGTAGGTAAGTAGATACGAAGGTAGGTAGGTAAGTAGATATGTAGGCAGGACGGTAGGTAGGCCATTAGTGTGTATATATGGAGATACCTAATAGACAACAGACAGACAGACGGGATGGATGAAAGGAAGGAGGGAAGGAAGGAAGGAAGGAAGGAGGGAAGGCAGGAGGGAAGGAAGGAAGGCAGGAAGGAAGGAAGGAGGGAAGGAAGGAAGGAGGGAAGGAATTAGGGAAGGAAGGAAGGAGGGAAGGAATTAGGGAAGGAAGGAGGGAAGGAATTAGGGAAGGAAGGAAGGAAAGAAGGAAGAAATGAATGAATGAATGAAGGAAGAAAGGAAGGAAGGAAGGAAGAAAGGAAGGAAGGAAGAAAGGAAGGAAGGAAGGAAGCAGGAAGTAAGGAGGAAGAGAAAATGACTAAGGGAGAGGAGGGGGGGGTGAAGGGGACGAGAGTCAAGGAGACGGGCTGGGGACGCGCCAGACGAGAGAATATGATACGTCAGGCGCGTCCCCAGCCACTCTGTTTGTCTGTCTCTCTCTCTGTCTGTCTCCGTGTCTGTCTGTCTGTCTCCGTATCTGTCTGTCTCTGTCTGTCTGTCTCTCAGTCTGTCTGTCTGTCTGTCTGTCTGTCTCTCTCCCACGTGTCTTCACTCCTGAGCTTCTCTAGGGACAAGATACTGTAGGTAGGTAGGGTAGGGAAGAGTAGAGTAGGGTCGGGTAGGGTAGGGTAGGGTAGGGTAGGGTAGGGTAGGGTAGCGTAATGTAGGACAGGGTAGGGTAGGGTAAGGTAAGGTAGCGTAGTGTAGGACAAGGTAGTGTAGGGTAGGGTAGTGTAGGGTAGGGTAGGGTAGGGCTGGGTAGGATAGGGTAGTGTAAGGTAGGGCAGGTTAGGGTAGGGTAGGGTAGTGTAGGGTATGGTAGGGTAGGGTAGGGTAGTGTAGGGTAGGGCAGGGTAGGGTAGGATAGGGTAGGGTAGGGTAGGGTAGGGTAGGTTAGGCTAGGCTAGTGTAGGGTAGGGTAGTGTAGGGTAGTGTAGGGTAGGGTAGGGTAGTGTAGGGTAGGGTAGGGCAGGGTAGCGTAGCGTAGTGTAGGACAGAGTAGAGTAGGGTAGGGTAGTGTACGGCAGGGTACGGCAGGGCAGGGTAGTCAGTAAAGGTAGATTAGTTTTGGTCTGGTAGATTTAGGTAAGCTTACAGTTAGATAAATAGATAGATAGACGTGGATGATATTTTGATTATGAACTCTGATACACACAGGTCTTTTGGCGTCTCTCTCTCTCTCTCTCTCTCTCCCTCTCCCTAGCCACACGCCTTCATCCCGTAAGGGGTGGCCACAAACAAATCACCTCCATGTCGCCCTGACCACGGCCATTTCACTACCCTCCCCCCAACTTACACCCCACTCTCTCATATGCCTTTCTACTCCACCCCTCCGTCTCATCCTCGGTCTCCCCCTCCCTCTCCCCTCCTCCACCTCACCCACATCACTCTCCTTGTTAATCTCACATCCATTAGGTAAGCATCACCGGTGTGTGTGTGTGTGTGTGTGTGTGTGTGTGTGTGTGTGTGTGTGTGTGTGTGTGTGTGAGAGAGAGAGAGAGAGAGAGAGAGAGAGAGAGAGAGAGAGAGAGAGAGAGAATTTACGTATACGAGTGTATGAAAGGGGACTTTGAATGTGTGTGTGTGTGTGTGTGTGTGTGTGTGTGTGTGTGTGTGTGTGTGTGTGTGTGTTAGAGTGACGTGTGGCAGTGCAAGTTGCCTATCTATCTATCTATCATTCTATCCATCCATCCATCCATCCATCTGTCTATCTATCTATCTGTCCATTTATCTATCCACTCATCCCTCCATCCCTTCATCCATCTATCTATGTATCCATCTACCTATCAATCTGTCATCCATCCATCCATCCATCTATTAATCTATTATCCATCCATCCATCCATCCATCTATCAATCTATCATCCATCCATCCATTCATCCATCTATCTATTCACACATCCCTCCATCCATCTATCTATTTATCCATCAACCTATCAATCTATCCATTCATCTATCCATCCATCTGTCTATCTGTCTATCTATCTAATCTAACAGGCGAAACATATCTTAGCTTTTATCGCAGGTAAGTGATGGCTGACTGGCTGGATGACTGGCTGGCTGGCTGACTGGCTTTCCTCTGGCTTTCCTTATGGCTTGCTGTGGATTTCCTGCATTTCCGTACGTCTATCTGTCAAAAAATCATCCTCATCATCATCATCATCATTATTATTATTATTATTATTATTATTATTATTTTTATGATGGTAGTGAAGCATGTGTAAGGGTAAATGGGCATCTGAGTGAATGGTTCACGATCGGTGTGGGCGTGCGACAAGGTTGTGTGATGTCCCCATGGTTGTTCAATATATATATGGATGGGGTGATGAGAGAAGTAAAAATACGAGTAATGGAGAGAGGGATGGCGTTGGTAATGAATGGTGATGGATGGAATATCTCGAATTTGTTGTATGCTGATGCAGTACTGCTTGCAAGTACCGGACAAGAACTTGGTAGGCTAGTGCAGAGATTTGCTGATGTCTGTGAGCGTCGTGCCTTGAGAGTAAATGTAGAAAAAAGTAAAGTGATGGTTAATGAGAGAGAAGGTGACTCCCAGTGTGATGTTACAGTGAATGGAGAGAGACTGGAATTGGTGAGAGAGTTCAAATACCTGGGTACAGTGATAGAAAAAAAGAAGAAAATGTGCAAAAGAAGTGGAAAGTAGAGTGACACAAGGAAGAAATGTAACTGGTGCAATGAAGGCCTTGATAAGAAATAGAGGCTTGAGGGTTGCAGCCGCACGAGGCTTACATGAAGGAGTGTGTGAGACTATGGTGTGGCATGGAAATGAAAAGACAAGAGTGAGAGCAGTGGAGATGGGACTGCTGAGGAACGTATATGGGGTACAGAGAGTGGATAGGATACGAAGTAATGTGATTCGTGAAAGATGTGGAGTGAGGAAATCTGTGGACACCAGATTTATCACAGTTCCTTAGGTATGGTGCAATACCACACTGAATGCAGTATTCCACCTTTGTCTCTTCTTGTTTGTTGTTTTTTTGCTATGTCTGAATCTGGAAACACTGAAATGAATTGCTCAGCATCATCATTTGTACTTGCAAAAGAATAATTGGAGCTGACAACCATCAAAGCTTGAATAGCTTCTACTTCGAGAATCAAGGTCCAAATGAAATGGAGGAATTGAAGAAGGGAAGGGAAGGAGGAAGTGGTTCATACAAGGAGGGTGGAAAGGTTACAAGAGGATGGAAAAAAAGGCAGAATACAAGAGAGAAGTAGAGGAGCGATTGGGTAAATAGGGATTGTAGCAGATGAGGGACGTGGAAGGTGTGTGCAAGATATTCACAGAAGAAATCTGTGCAGCATGTGAGGTGGTGTGTGGGGTGAAGAGAAGTTTCAAGCATAGGCTAGATAAGCATATGACAAATAAGGGGTGGATATAGAATAAAGAAAATATTATAACCAATACTAATTCAAAAAAAATTTCTTTTCAGGTTACACTATGATAGTCTCTATTCTCCTTTCACACTTTCCTGTAAAATGTCCACGCCAGTTTTTCTATACAGCGTGGTGTTCTTTCTGACTTTTTCCTGCCGGCTTCGGCTGGAGGGTTTGGAGGGCGGGGGATAGCCTTCTTCTTTGCTATCCTTATCTCATTCTAGTAGTTCAGTTACCCTTCTAGGAGCTGCCTAGCATGGGCCAACCGGCCTACTGCAGTTATCCTCTCTTCTTATGTTCTTATGTTCTTATGTGGTAATCATAGGGACATTTGTCTTCTTAGTGTAATAGGAAATGTATTTGGTAGGATACTTACTGACAGAGTTTGAGAAATAACAGAGGAATTAGTTGGAGAACAACAGGGAAGTTTTAGGGAAAGAAGAGGTTGTGTAGATCAGATATTCATTCTTGGATCTTTAGTGGAAAAGTTTCTAGATTTGTTGCGAAATGGTCCAAGAACACAACCAAAATCCAAATTTGTACCAAAAATCTGGCTGTTCAATAAATGTGTAGGCTAATGAAGCCAGTTTGGTGCGCCATGTGATGTCACGAGGGGTGGTGGGCGGAGCTTACCACCCGACGTGTGCAAGAGTCTACCTGTTGGAGTTCTTTTACCATGGGAAAGACAGAACAGGAAGACAGAAGAACAGACACAGAAAAAGAATGATACAGCAGACCCTCTCTACACCAGATCAATGTGGGGGGATGGGGGAAGCCCGATCCGATAAAGCCGATAATCTGGTAAGTCCAATGGCTCCCCCACAAGTTGGATTTCAAGCACATAGTGGAAAATCTATCTATCTATATTGCCAGACCCCTCAATCCCCCCCACACACTTTTTGGAGCCTGGGGGACAGAGTATCTTTTGTCCCCCCCACTTTTCTAGGTGAGAATTTTCAAGATGAATAGCTTTACGCCGTTTTTTTTTTTTTTTTCCTTAATGGAAAAATCCTTTCAATGCAGCACAGTACAGTTCAGGTGATATGAAAATCATTCCCTGCTGAGAGGGGCAGGTGGCGTGGTCACCTGAGTCAAGGATTAAGACAGTTTAATCCCAGCAGATGTATTTTTACTTAGGTCAGTCTTGACGTATGCACCACCCCTGATGCCTGAGCCAGTGAGAATCAAACTAAAAGAATAAGTAGTGGAAAACAGAATTTCCACTGCCTACCACCACAACAGTAGTGCAAAACAGAATACCAGACTGGGGGTGGCTGCAGCAGCGGGTTTGAATTTATGCCTATGTGCTAAGTGGAGAGAGAGAGAGAGAGAGAGAGAGAGAGAGAGAGAGAGAGAGAGAGAGAGAGAACCGCAAAGGAAAACAGAAAAAAACGATACGAATGTGGGAAAGTGTGTGTGTTCGGGACACTCACGCCAGATCTCGAGTTTTCATTGGCCCATCCATTCCGCTATTTTTCTTCCAGCAGCCAATCAAAATACAGGGTTTATTTCCGAACATAAACAGATAGTATGGACGCCATTGCATCTCATATGGTACTTGCTGTGCCGATGTGTGGTATAATTCATTATAATTTCATAGGTTATTACGCAAAATAGCTGTAATTCCTTATATGCACAGAGAGATAAAGATAGCAGGTAAATGATGCACCAAGAGTATAGCTTTGACAGTCATTTTTTCAGTACTAAAAGTGCTCAAGAAATTTGTGGTACCGAGAAAAAAAAAATTGAGGTAGAACGGAGGGAAGTTAGCATGCAGGTATCGATAATACTACCATCTACGAGAGTACCCTGATGACCAAGGATACTAGTGACATGGAGATGTCTTTGCTAGGGCAACTCCAGTGCCTTCTAATTTATTGCTGGTGTTTCCATTCTCTCTCTAATGAAATAGTAGACCTCTGGTAACATTATGTACTGTGTGTTTTTACATACTTGTCCTCTGAAAGGATTATTAGCTATTAACTTAAAGTAACTTCAAGAAAGCTGTCAATATGTGGGGAAAAGATAGTTTTTCTTTAAGACATTGGAACAAATGCGACAGTAATGATGTCAATTTATTTCTGATGACGTAAAACATCAAATCTAGGAAAATTTGTGGTGATATATTATGGGGAAATATTCCAAGTGTTTGCCCCCCCTGGCAAATTTCCTGGATACGCCAGTGGCTCACCCCCCTCTCTCTCACATACCTCCATCCCATCCTTCCATCTCATCTTAGGCCTCCCCTCCCTCTCCTCCCCCCCTCCACCTCACTCACATACACTCTCCTCGCTTGTCTCTCGCTCTCCATCCTCTCCACATGGCCAAAGCACCTCAGTGTATTTTCTCCTAACGCTTTCTATCACGTTCACATTAACACCACAACGCTCCTGCACTTCCTCATTTGTCAGTCTGTCTTTCCTTTTAACTACACATGCTCCTTTCAATAATCCTCTCTCAATCCCCCACCCTCAGCGAAACATATTTCTCATTTGCAATGAGCCTGGTATGGTGTGGGTAACAAGACAACCAAGTACCGCGGAGCTGGGCTTCACACGTACACACTCCCCGCCCGACATTAGGGACTGAAGGCGAGGGAGGGGGTAAGGTAACCGTTGGTGTGGCATGTGCGATCATGCGGGTGTAGACGGCAGGCGCCATGGGCTAACCGTCGGAGACGTACACCCAACCCCAGCAAGAGCGACACTGAGGCTCACTGACTCTGGCCTGTTGTTGTTGTTCGATTTCCTCCCCTGGTAGAGAGGGCCGGGCCTTCATTTGGCCCAGTCAGTGAATGGGGCTGAGTTGTAACAGTTCGCCATCTTGATGGCTATGGGCGTTTTTTTTTTTTTTTTTTTAAATAAAATAGAGTTCGTCACAAGCGCATCCTGTGTCTGCACACGTAGGTGTAAAATAATATCCACGCATGCAGGCACAAACACAGTAGTGAACGGGAAAGGGGGAGGGGATTAGCGGTAGTGGGGATTAGCGGTAAATCTGCCGTTAGAACGGGGGCGGGGAGAGCTTAACTGTTTCACTCAGGGTTGAAAGGGGCGTAGTGGCAATTACTGTGGCGGCTGCCTGCCTGAGTGATGCTTCTATTTGTGGTGTAATATTTACGAATGGGATGTCTGGGTTAGGTGGGTTGGCAGGTCTTTTAAGTTTACGAGTGGCTTGGCAGCGTAGGATGTAGTGGAGGAGCGGGAAGGGGGTGTCAGCGTTGCAAAGGTCACAGGAATGCGTTTGTGCTCCGCCTGTTTGCATTTGTGCCTTGCACTTATAACCAAGGCGTAGTCGTCTTACTTTTTTAATTGTTTTATTTTTTGAATGGCGGTTGATGTTTAATGGTACGTACTTGGTTGCCTTAGCGTACCAAATAGCAGAGGGGGAGCCGGCTTGGGCTTGGCTTTCATGCTCTTTAAAATTGATTTCTATTGCCCTTTTTTTAATTGTGTTTTTTTATTTGATTTATGCTGGGGGCAATATCTCTCTGTATATGTGGGAATTCAGTGGCTTCTCTTGCCAGACGATCAGTTGACTCGTTGCCAGAAATACCTACGTGGCTGGGGATCCAGTGGATCGTGATTGATCCGCCAGCATTTCGTATTTCTTGGGCGGTGGCTTTAATGTTCGTTATGAGTTTTACGTTGTCTGTCTGTTCTCGTTTGGACAACGTTTGGATGGCGCACTTGGAATCTGTGTGAATTATAATATCTGATGTTGGCTCGATTTCAAGTGCGTCATCCATTGCTGCTAATATTGCTGTCAATTCTGTTTGTAAGGTGGAGGCGCCATCTGAGACACGTAGTCCATATGAGTTGTTACGGCTCACCACAGCGGCTCCTGTTTTGTTGTTATTGACGGAGCCGTCAGTGTAGTATGTTACTGAATCGGGCGTGGTGAGGGCCTCGATTCGCATGAGGCTCTCCTGTCTTAGTTGCCTAACAGGAGTGAGGGCTTTAGGGGGGGAGTCCGCTATAATGAGATTGAACAGGGGGGGGGCCCAAGGCGGGAGAGGGTGGTAATCGTGACTTGGTGTGTCTGGTGGGAGATTGATAAGGGGCTTAAAATTGAATGTATGAATGGCTCTGGCTAAACAGTGGCTCCAAGAGTTTTTGAGGATGTCTGGATGTAAATTAATTGCTGCTTTTAGTCTTGTTGTAAGTGGGAGGGGGGAGTTATTACGTATCAGTTTGGTTGTAAGGTTGGCTACTCGCGCTTTAATCCTAAGGTTAAGGGACTCGATGTTACATTCTATACGCAGATTACACAGTCGGGTCCACATAGGGGCTCCGGTCATTATTCTCAGGGCTTCATTTTGTATAACTTCTAGCTTGTCTGCCAGTCTAGGAGTGATTGTGGGGAGTGCTGGTGCCGCATAATCGACAATTGACCGTACTGCTTGGATGTAAAAAAGGCGGAGGACGTTGTAGGAGGCTCCCTCACCCTTTCCTGCTATGGCTCTGAGGGCGTTAAGACGTAATTTAGCTCTGTCACGTAGGTGGTGAACTTCGGTGTTAAAAGAGAGATTCGTGTCAAAATATACCCCCAGGTATCGGTGGGTGCTGGCATGGGGGTTTTACAGGTAGAAGCAGACTGATGGGCGCCGCATTGGGGGCGGGGCTTGCAACAAGGAAAACTCCCATAAAATAGAGGGGAGCCTTATGTAACTTCGACGAATCTTTATACTGATCATTGTCCTTTCGTTTTTTTCTCTCTCTCTGTCTTGTTCTTGCGTTGCCTCCATGTTAAGCCCCGTACACACTGGGCATCAAGTTCGTAACAAGTTGCACAAAGTGTTGAAAATCACCATGTCACTGCATCAGCCTCGCGTGATGGTGACAGGCAAGCAGCGTGGAGTCAACCTTGTATGTGCTGCCCTCGAGCGGCGATGACGACTGACGTTGGCCTTGACAATCCAATGGTGCCACTTGTACAAATTTTGTGGGTAATTCACTGTCAGATTTTGAAAACTGTACAGTACTGAACGTAGGCAAGACCATGGGAGATATTACATACAACTTAGATAACAAAGTAATTAGTAAATCGGAATGCGAGAGAGATCTAGGAGTTATGGTTAGTAAGACCTCAACCTAGGCAGAAGTGTATTAGTGCTAGAAATAAAGCAAATAGGCTCCTACGATTTCTTTCGAAGAGCACTTTTGCAACTTTATCTAGCATTAATAAGGCCACACATTTAGACTACGCCGTGCAATTTTGGTGTCCGTACTATTGAATGGATATAAAGTCGCTTGAAAACGTACAGAGAATAATGACAAAAATGATACATGATGTTCGGAACCTGCCACATGAAGACAGACTAAAAAGATGTAGGACTACAAAGGAAGGGAATAAGTAAAGGAGATATTAGCAAGGTACAGAACTTAAAGTGGGCATACAGGATAGAACTAGAAGTAATGGTTTCAAACTGGAAAAATTCCGTTATAAGAACATAAGGAGAGGATAACTGCAGTAGGCCGGTTGGCCCATGCTAGGCAGCTCCTAGAAGAGTAACTGAACTACTAGAATGATATAAGGATAGCAAAGAAGATATGAAGTGCTATGAAAAGGATGCAAAGCCACTGCACTGTATTTTTCTGCCACTGAACGTGATATAAGCTGCAAAAAGACAAAAACCTAGGCCAAGTTAAGGCAACAAAAGTATAGTGTGTAGTTCACACTTTAAATCCATAAAGATTTTTGTTCATTCTCAGCATACAGTAATTGTCATAGCTCAGTGGCAGAGGACGACTGTACTAGGGTTCAACATCCCTTCCACAGAACTTCATTATTAGCGCCATGATGATGATCTGTTACAGCTCAACATTCAAGATGGCAAGTCTACGCCTTGATAAAATGACCTGAGTATAGCTGACGCCTAGTGATGTAGTGGGTGAAGGCACTGCGGCAGGATGGGGCCAGTCAGGGCTTAGATCTGAGGCACAGTTGAGGTTTGCTGATTACATTGCCATTCAGGATGCTGGCCAGCCTTCCCCTAACCCCAGTGTGGCAGGGAATAAATATACTGTATGCGATGTATCTTATGGACATCCAGCTGATTTCAAGTACTGTGTATATATGCCTGTCACCCCTTATAACAATACTTAAGACTGAAAATCATTGAGGATCAGCTAAGTTAAACTACTGCTTTCTCAAAACAAAAGGTGTCAGTCAGAAAGGTAGTCCCACAAGAGGTGAGGCGAGGTGTTAATGAGAGGTATTCCTGGGGGTGGGGTGGGGTGGGGTGGGGTGGAGGCAGGTGTGAGGTAAGGTGTGAGGCTGAACCCCATGTGATTATAGTGCTCCAGGCTGTCTATTAATATCTATATTTATTTATCTATCTAGCTATTTTTAAACCTATCTATCTATCCATCTACCTATCCATGTCTACCTATCTGTCTATATATCTATCTGTAGTTCTATAACATTTTCTCCTTCTCTCTCTCCCCCACAATCTCTCCCCACTTCCCTTCCCTAGCTTCCTCCCCACCTCTACCTCCCATTTTGTCTTCCACTCCCTCCACTTCACCTCTCTCCCCCCTCCCTCTCTCTCCCTCCTTCCTTCTCAACTACCCCCTTCCAAACACCCCCAGGGCCTCCCCCCACCCAACACCCCAGGGGAGGAAGACCGCCCCTGAGATTTACCTGATAACCCACGTGTACCTTGCCTACCTCACCTGTTTTACCTGTGTGTGTGTGTGTGTGTGTGTGTGTGTGTGTGTGTGTGTGTGTGTGTGTGAAGAAAATGTATGTGTAATTCATCATATGTACACTATTACAATATGTCTATGTGTACGCCTTTGTGTGTATACGTGTGCGTCTACAAATATGTGCGAATATCCTAAGCAATAATAATATTCCCTTGTGAGTTGCCAAAATAATATTACTACAACAATATCAACGTTAATTTACAGTAATGGGATTTATGGAGAAACAAACCCGCTACATAAATACATAAAGCGCTACATACATTTACAAATCTAGCTGAAAGACTTAAACGCATTGTTATTATTATTATTATTAAAGTATTTGTTTAGATTTTACTGCTTAATTCTCTGTCTGTCTGTCTGTCTGTCTCTGTCTCTCTGTCTGTCTGTCTCTCTCTCTCTCTCTCACTTCCTGATAACCCACGTTCATCTGTGGCTTCGTCAGCAGGTTAAAGTCTTTTGCTTCCTCTCTCTCTCTCTCTCTCTCACACACACACACACACACACACACACACACACACACACACAGATGAGGCCCCAGATAAGGTCCACCACTTCACACTCAGTTTGTTTTCACGTCCACACCAATGACCTTCTCTCTCTCTCTCTCTCTCTCTCTCTCTCTCTCTCTGTTAACCCAGTATTTCTTTTATCTGTTTCTCTGAATTGGTCATGTTCTCTCTCTCTCTCTCTCTCTCTCTCTCTCTCTCTCTCTCTCTCTCTCAAAACTTTACAATCTCAACACCTTCAGTCTTTTCACCTCCAAGTAATTTGTCTTCCCTAGGGTCATTTTCGCTTCACCCCCCCTATAAATCTTGCCCTCCTACAGCGTCCCCTTCAGCGTGTCAGGCGGAACAAAGGTCAGGGGAGGCGTAACAAAGGTCAAATGAGGTCTTATCTACGTTTAAACTCCGGGATTAGGACAGTGGGGGTGGTGGTGGTCGGGTCTAAAGTAATAATGAAATAGATCATCTAAAGTAACAATGAAACTTTATCTAGCATTAGTAAGGCCACATAGATCATCTAAAGTAATACTGAAACTTTATCTAGCATTAGTAAGGCCACATTTAGACTACGCAGTACAATTTTGGTGTCCTTACTATAGAATGGATATTAATTCGTTAAAAAATGTACAGCGAAGAATGACAAAAATGATACATGACGTCCGGAACCTGTCATATGAAGACAGACTGAAAAGACTAAGTCTGCATTCGCTAGAGAGGCGTAGAGTAAGGGGAGACTTAATTGAGGTGTTTAAGTGGATGAAGGGTATAAATAAGGGAGATATCAGCAAGGTACTTAAAGTGAGCATACAGGATAGAACTAGAAATAATGGTTTCAAACTAGAAAAATTCCGTTTCAGTAAGGAAATAGGTAGAAATTGGTTTGGTAATAGAGTAGTAGACGAATGGAATAAGCTACCTAGTAAAGTAGTTGCTGCCTCTTCCATTGAGAGTTTCAAGCATAGGCTAGATAAGCATATGACTAATAAGGGGTGGATATAGAAAAAGAAAATCTTATAACCAATACTAATTCATAATTTTTTCCTTTTCAGGTTACACTATGATAGTCTCTATTCTCCTTTCACACTTTCCTGTAAAATGTCCACGCCAGTTTTTCTATACGGCGTGGTGTTCTTTCTGACTTTTTCCTGCCGGCTTCGGCTGGAGGGTTTGGAGGGCGGGGGAGAGCCTTCTTCTTTGCTATCCTTATCTCATTCTAGTGGTTCAGTTACTCTTCTAGGAGCTGCCTAGCATGGGCCAACCGGCCTACTGCAGTTATCCTCTCTTCTTATGTTCTTATGTTCTAGACCCAGAATTCCTCCTGAACGACCCTAGGTTTATCTGGGCCAAGCGACACATGAACAAGGGACAGGAGAAGAACCAAGTGATTGCCCTAATGAAAGGGGACATCCCAAGGCAAGTTTTTATTCCGGGTGCTGGATACAGAAGCTTACGGCCCTACATTGAGGAACCAGCATTTTGCCTTCGCTGCAGCAGGTGGGGACACAGGGCCTGGCGCTGCCAAGAGGACACACGCTGCAGATTCTGCGCTAGGAAGCACGAGTCCAGCGAATGCGGAGAAAAATCAAGATGGGGACACGTGTCGAACCTCGGTGCTGTAACTGTGGTGGAAACCACAATGCAAGGTCTCCTCTGTGTCCAAAAAGACCAAATTATCTGACGCGAGGGTCCGAGGGGCAGGAAGAAAGGACAGCAGAGCAGAGGACAAGGGGAGGGAGAGAATCAACGGATGGAGGTGTTGGCCACGTGAAACAGCCCTGCCAGGTCCAGGTTGCACCAGGGAGGCAGGCGTGGGTGGGAAGGCCACACGTGTATGGGGAAGGTGGTGAGGCAGAGTGGCCGCCCCTGGGGAATGCCTCGAGGGGTCCCAGGGACGAGCTGTGTGATGGCGACATAGCCCCACCTGCCAGCAGCGCAGGCCAGGGTTGACATCTCGTCCTCCGTCGTTTCCATCGTTTTCTGTGGAGCAAATATCAATTAGGCCAAAGTACGCACTATATGCTACTGCTGAGCCTATGTCCCGTATTCTGGGTGGCATAGGAGGCTTCGTAGCGCATTTCCCTGAGAGATTCATTTTCCATAACACCAACATTATATTGCAAACTTACGTCAATGTCTTCTAACTCCAATTTGTCACCCAATTCCTTCCCATTCCACACATCCTTCCTTTAAGTTCTTCACAGCCATACTGTACCATCACCACACCCACACTACCACCACCACCACCACAACCACACTCCGTCATCATACAACCACCAGCATAACACTATCACCACTACCACAACCACGTACTACCACCACCATCACAACCACACACCACCACCACCACCACCATCACAACCACTACACAGCTATCAGTGCTCTCGTGCAAAATTTATCTGCGTGGGAGAGAGAGAGAGTTGTGTGTGTGTGTGTGTGTGTGTGTGTGTGTGTGTGTGTGTGTGTGTGTGTGTGTGTGTGTGTGTGTGTGTGTGTGTGTGAAAATCACTCAAACATCTTTTAACAATAAACAAAATGCATGACTAAGTGTACGATGTGAGAAAAGCTCAGAAAAAAATATTTCAAATTTCAAAAAGTTTAAAAATGGTTCCAATACCTTTTACTTGGGGAGAAAGCTATTATTTCCCACTCCTGTCGTCTGTCGTGTCGGTGTAAATATCCTTTGCTTGCCTGGCCGTGTACGAGAGGTGATTAGAAAGAAATGACAGTGAGTCCATAAACTTTTATTAGCATGAAGAACTATCAAACTATGACTCACATTCCTTCAAAGTACTCCCCTCCAACCTCTATGCAGCATTCCATTCTCTTTCTCCACTTCATGAAGCAAGCGTGGTACTCTGAAGACGGTATACTTCGGAGTTCTGAATTGACGGTCTGTGCCAAGTCTTGGATGCGATGAAATTGCTTCCCAGCGATGGCAGATTTAATTTTTGGAAACAACCAAAAGTCACAGGAAGCCAGGTCAGGGGAGTAGGGTGGGTGGGGGAGCAGAGTTATACCTTGTTGTTCCAGGTACTGCATAGTGAGGCGAGCTTTGTGGGGTGCAGCATTGTCGTGGTGCAGCAAAAGGCGAGACCGACGGCGGGTTGGTGCGGTGTTGGCCTTGTGTTCCAAGACTTGTGGAAGGACCTGGTCTGTGTAGTACAGTATTGGGCTGTGATAGTGGACTTTTCAGGCATCACATCCACGCATATTGGTCCTTGAGAATTGAAAAAGATGGTGAAAAGGCGCTTCCGGCTGCGAAATCCTTCCTTCAAAATCTGAGGTCGAGGGTCTTCATCGCCCAACCACACCATGTTTGACTGCTTGTCACGGGTTGTGAAGAATGAAATCCAACACTTATCTCCAGTAGCAACATCTGAGAACCGTTTTGGACCATTTGGTTCAAATTCAGCAAGCCAGACACGACAAATCCTCACCGTCCAGCCTTTTGCTCATCAGTCAACAAATGGGGTATCCATCGACAACACTTCTTCCTCAGGTGTAATTGTTCATGCACGATGTCATATGCACTCCCATAACTGATATCAAGCTCCAAGGCTAAGAACCTAAGAGTTACAGTTGGATCCTCGTCAATGATGGACCGTGCACGGACAGTTGTTGCTTCGGTCACGGATGTCCGGGGGCGTCCAGAGCGTTGTTCATCTTTCAATTCAGTTTTTCCTGCTGTGAAAGCACGAATCCAGTGGGAAACAGTTTCCAGGGAAGGAGTAGTGTCTGGATAAACTTGTAATAATTCCCCTCGAATCTCTGTTGCTTTCTTTCCCAGTTTCCACCTCGTAAAAATGTAGAACCTGCAGCCTTCTTTCGAGTAATCCATGTTTCTGGCCAGAGAGCAAAAACAAGAGTGAAGCATTCACTCACAACAATAAAACAAGAAAAGTCAGGCATACGGCGACAAGTTCAAACTCGTAAGGACAGGCAACTCTGCACTCTCCTTGCTCCCCTACCTCCCATCATTCAAGGTTTTCATGTTATAGCACGAACTGTCATTACTTTCTGATCACCCTTCGTAAATATCCTCTGCCTGCTTGGTCGTGCGAAAATCCTCTTCTTTCTTCGTGTCAATGGAAAAATTCAACCTGAGAGGTGGAGAGCAGAGGTGTGAGGGTAGGGGAGGTTTGACTAGTGACAAGGAAATGGGAGGGGGGGGGTAGAAGGAAGAGGTGGGGGGGTAGAAGGAAGAGGTGAGGGGGTAGGGAAGAGATGAGAGGTGAGGGGGTATAGGGAAGAGATGAGGGGGTAGGAAAGAATTGAGGGGGAAGGGAAGAGGTGAGGGGGTAGGGAAGAGGTGAGGGGGTAGGGAAGAGGTGAGGGGGTAGGGAAGAGGGGAGGGGGGTAGAGGGAAGACGGGAGGGGGGTAGAGGGAAGATGGAAGGGGGGCACAGGGAAGCGGTGAGGGGGTAGGGAAGAGATGAGAGGTGAGGGGGTAGGGAAGAGGTGAGGGGGTAGGGAAGAGGGGAGGGGGTAGAGGGAAGAGGGGAGGGGGTAGAGGGAAGAGGGGAGGGGGTAGAGGGAAGAGGGGAGGGGGCAGAGGGAAGAGGTGAGGGGATAGAGGGAAGAGGTGAGGGGGTAGGGAAGAGATTAGGGGACAGGGAAGAGGTGAGGGGGTAGGGAAGAGGAGAGGGGGTAGGGAAGAGGGAATAGGGGTAGAGGGTAGAGGGGATGGGGTAGGGAAGAGGTGAGGGGGTAGGGAAGAGATGAGGGGGTAGGGAAGAAGTGAGGGGGTAGGAAAGAGGTGAGGGGGTAGGGAAGGGGGACTGGAGTAGCGGGCATAGAGAAGGTGGGAGTTTAGAGATGGTGTGTACAATTAGCCACTGCTACGACGCCAAAACACAAAAATCTACCTCTGGAAATATATCAGTGTGGTTGTTTGTAAATGTTGGCAAATTTAACAATGGTATTTAACATTTTCCATCGGCTGT
>NW_027643307.1:260000-262500 GCF_032717465.1 Coenobita brevimanus | reverse complement strand
TGCCTAATATTGCCATCTCCTCACCTTAAATGCTGAGCTGTAAGGATACATTAACACAAGAATATAGAACAATACTCTCTTTTCCCTAAATGGACCTAAAATTACCATATCTCAATTTTGAATGCGGGGTTTTAGCAATAGATTAACACCAAAACATGAAGCTAGTCACGAAGAAGTGCTATGTAAAGGATGTAGAGCCATACCATTGTCATTTCCTGGCACTGGACTACGTGAAATGAGTAAAATGACCTACACAGGGATGGAAAACCGGCCCGTGTTAGAGGAAGACCGGTATAGTCACGAAAAGGTGTTATGGAATGGATACAGAACTTCACTTTAACTTGGCCTAAAATTGCCATCTCTCCATCTTGAATGCTGAACTGTAACAAGAACCTGACGATACAATATGATGCTAGTCACGAAAAAGTTGCTGTGCGAGGGATGAAGAGCTGTGGTATTGTCTTCTTCAGCCTGTAAACAGCTTTGGGAAATAAGCATCAAAATGAAGATCTCAGCCATGTTAAGTCTGATAAGCTATACATACAGCCTAATGGTACGCTCTGATAAAAATTACAGCTATAAACTCATTCTACAACTCCCTAGCACCTGTCCCTTGGCGATTTATTTTGCATATTACACCTTGCTCTCCTACTGTGCTGTATAAATACTTCAAGCTTTACCATAATCTGCATAAAAAACGTACAAAAGGATGTTAATCAGCCTTGTCCAAAAATATATCGCTAAGGAAGTCTTTGGTTGACTGGTGGGAGGTGCCTGTGTGTTACCATGGCAACCTCCTACACCACCACAGTTAAATTTTTTTTTTTATATAACAGAACGGAGGAAGGAAAAACAAATGAATGAAAAAAAAATAATCCATACAACAGATTACTGGTGTCCTCTGTTCATAAAATATCTGTAACAGTTGGACTTGAACAGCTGTGGGTTGAAGTTTGGAGGGAAACAACTCTGGGGAAGCGAGTTCCAGAGAGATGCAGTTCAGAGAATGAAAGAATTCTGATAGGCCGAAGTTGTGCAATATGGCTGAGTGACATTCCAGTCATGAGCGCTACCAGATGCCTGTGTAGCACGAGGGAAGGCATGGAGAGGTGGCACCATGGACGCAACTTCGTCTGAGCATTTGCCAAAAAAATATCTGTAAAATAATGCAACGGAGGCAACATTCCTTCTTACTTGCAGGGGAGGTAGTTTATATGTAATGGCAGGGTTGTTAATGATTCTAACAGCTTTATTCTGAATTTTGTCTAGTTGTCTTAATGCAACCTCTCCACAACCATTCCACAAGGGTGAGCAATATTCAAGCTGAGAGCGCACATGACTCTTATAAATTATAGCTAACTGCTCATCGGCGAAGAAGTTACGGACTCTGTACAATAATCCAAGTTTCCTTGAGGCGGTTTTAGCAAGTGATCTGACATGAGAGGTCCAGCTGAGGGCACTGTTAAGTGAGACACCAAGAATTTCAATACTTTTGGAGATGGGAATATTAGTAGCACTGAAGGTAATGTACGAATCTGGCAATATCTGTCTATTAGTAAACTGTATATATTTAGTTTTACTAGCATTAAAAGAGACAAGGTTGTTTTGTCCCCATTCACTGATTGTAGATAGATCTTGATTTATGGAGATGGCTGTATTGAGTTGAGAGGTAGAGATATTAGACTTTGTAAATGGATGTCTGAGTGTGAATGAACTATGTAGTGTTGAGTCATCTGCATATGAGTGAATGGGATTGTGAGTGACAGATAAGAGATCATTAATATGAACCAGAAATAGGGTTGGCGCCAGAACTGATCCCTGTGGCACGCCGGCGTTAATTGAGTGGAAATTCGAATATACATCATCTACTTTTACTCTTATTTTCCTGTGTAATGTGAGTATATTTCACGTACATGTGTAGGTAAGTGTAAACAGTCTTATCAGTATGACGGGTGTGCGTGTGTGTATGTGACGTACATGTGTAGGTGTGTAGGTGCGTGTGTTTGACGTATATGTGTTGGTGTCTATGTGTGTGTGTATGTACTGTACGTGTATGCTTCGTGATGTGTGTGTGTGTATGTATGCATCTATGTATGTAGTGTGTACACATTTGTGATATGTCTGTAGGTCTGTGTGTGTGTGTGTGTGTGTGTGTGTGTGTGTGTGTGTGTGTGTGTGTGTGTGTGTGTATGAAGTGTGTGCGTGGCGTATGTATGAAGTGTGCATTTATGTATTAATTGTGTGTGTGTGTGTGTGTGTGTGTGTGTGTGTGTGTGTGTGTGTGTGTATGAAATGTGTGCGTGTGTGTATGTAGTGTGTGCGTATGTATGTATGTACGTATGTAGGTGTATACACGTTATCTTAAAGCTCTACATTTTCATACAATTAGCCACTTGAGAGAGAGAGAGAGAGAGAGAGAGAGAGAGAGAGAGGAAGGCCGTTTCCTGTGTGTGTGTGTGTGTGTGTGTGTGTGTGTGTGTGTGTGTGTGTGTGTGTGTGT
>NW_027643307.1:202500-257500 GCF_032717465.1 Coenobita brevimanus | reverse complement strand
GGTAGTGTAGGGTAGGGTAGGGTAGGGTAGGGTAGGGTAGGGTAGTGTAGGGTAGGGTAGGGTAGGGTAGGGTAGGGTAGGGTAGGGTAGTGTAGGGTAGGGTAGGGTAGGGTAGGGTAGGGTAGTGTAGGGTAGGGTAGTGTAGGGTAGGGTAGTGTAGGGTAGGGTAGGGTAGGGTAGGGTAGGGTAGGGTAGGGTAGTGTAGGGTAGGGTAGGGTAGTGTACGGTAGTGTAGGGCAGGGTAGTCAGTAAAGGTAGATTAGCTTTGGTCTGGTAGATTTAGGTAAGCTTACAGTTAGATAAATAGATAGATAGACGTGGATGATATTTTGATTATGAACTCTGATACACACAGGTCTTTTGGCGTCTCTCTCTCTCTCTCTCTCTCTCTCTCTCCCTTGACACACGCCTTCATCCCGTAAAGGGCGGCCACAAACAAATCACCTCCATGTCGCCCTGACCACGGCCATTTCACTGCCCTCCCCCCAACTTACACCCCACTCTCTCATATGCCTTTCTACTCCACCCCTCCGTCTCATCCTCGGTCTCCCCCTCCCTCTCCCCTCCTCCACCTCACCCACATCACTCTCCTTGTTAATCTCACATCCATTAGGCATCACCGGTGTGTGTGTGTGTGTGTGTGTGTGTGTGTGTGTGTGTGTGTGTGTGTGTGTGTGTGTGTGTGTGTGTGTGTGTGTGTGTGTGTGTGTGTGTGTGTGTGTGTGTGAGAGAGAGAGAGAGAGAGAGAGAGAGAGAGAGAGAGGGAATTTATGTATACGAGTGTATGAAAGGGGACTTTGAATGTGTGTGTGTGTGTGTGTTAGAGTGACGTGTGGCAGTGTAAGTTGCCTATCTATCTATCTATCATTCTATCCACCCATCCATCCATCTATCTGTCTATCTATCTATCTGTCCATTTATCTATCCACTCATCCCTCCATCCCTTCATCCATCTATCTATGTATCCATCTACCTATCAATCTGATATCCATCTATCCATCCATCCATCCATCTATCAATCTATCATCCATCCATCCATCCATCCAGCTATCCAGCTATCCATCCATCCATCTATCAATCTATCATCCATCCATCCATCTATCTATTCACCCATCCCTCCATCCATCTATCTATTTATCCATCAACCTATCAATCTATCCATTCATCTATCCATCCATCTGTCTATCTGTCTATCTATCTATCTATCTAATCTAACAGGCGAAACATAACATAGCTTTTATCGCAGGTAAGTGATGGCTGACTGGCTTGCTGACTGGCTGGCTGGCTGACTGGCTGGCTGACTGGCTTTCCTCTGGCTTTCCTTATGGCTTGCTGTGGATTTCCTGCATTTCCGTACGTCTATCTGTCAAAAAATCATCATCATCATCATCATCATTATTATTATTATTATTATTATTATTATTATTATTATTATTATCATTATTATTATTATTTCTATGATGGTACTGAAGCATGTGTAAGGGTAAATGGGCATCTGAGTGAATGGTTCACGATCGGTGTGGGCGTGCGACAAGGTTGTGTGATGTCCCCGTGGTTGTTCAGTATATATATATATATATATATATATATATATATATATGGATGGGGTGATGAGAGAAGTAAAAACACGAGTAATGGAGAGAGGGATGGCGTTGGTAATGAATGGTGATGGATGGAATATCTCCAATGTGTTATATGCTGATGATGCAGTACTGCTTGCAAGTACTGGACAAGGACTTGGTAGGCTAGTGCAGAGTTTTGCTGATGTCTGTGAGAGTCGTGCCTTGAGAATAAATGCAGAAAAGAGTAAAGTGATGGTTACTGAGAGAGAAGGTAACTCCCAGTGTGATGTTACAGTGAATGGAGAGACACTGGAATTGGCGAGAGAGTTCAAATACCTGGGTACAGTGATAGAAAAAAGAGGAAAATGTGTAAAAGAAGTGGAAAGTAGAGTGACACAAGGAAGGAAAGTAGCTGGTGCAATGAAGGCCTTGATGAGAAACAGAGGCTTGAGTGTTGCAGCTGCACGAGGCTTACATGAAGGAGTGTGTGAGACTATGGTGTGGCATGAAAATGAAAAGTCAAGAGTGAGAGCAGTGGAGATGGGACTGCTGAGGAACGTATGTGGGGTACAGAGAGTGGATAGGATACGAAGTAATGTGATTCGTGAAAGATGTGGAGTGAGGAAATCTGTGGACACCAGATTTATCACAGTTCCTTAGGTATGGTGCAATACCACACTGAATGCAGTATTCCACCTTTGTCTCTTCTTGTTTGTTGTTTTTTTGCTATGTCTGAATCTGGAAACACTGAAATGAATTGCTCAGCATCATCATTTGTACTTGCAAAAGAATAATTGGAGCTGACAACCATCAAAGCTTGAATAGCTTCTACTTCGAGAATCAAGGTCCAAATGAAATGGAGGAATTGAAGAAGGGAAGGGAAGGAGGAAGTGGTTCATACAAGGAGGGTGGAAAGGTTACAAGAGGATGGAAAAAGGCAGAATATAAGAGAGAAGTAGAGGAGCGATTGGGTAAATATGGATTGTAGCAGATGAGGGACGTGGAAGGTGTGTGCAAGATATTCACAGAAGAAATCTGTGCAGCATGTGAGGTGGTGTGTGGGGTGAAGAGAAGTTTCAAGCATAGGCTAGATAAGCATATGACAAATAAGGGGTGGATATATAAAAAAGGAAATCTTATAACCAATACTAATTCACAATTTTTCCTTTTCAGGTTACACTATGATAGTCTCTATTCTCCTTTCACACTTTCCTGTAAAATGTCCACGCCAGTTTTTCTATACTGCGTGGTGTTCTTTCTGACTTTTTCCTGCTGGCTTCGGTTGGAGGGTTTGGAGGGCGGGGGAGAGCCTTCGTCTTTGCTATCCTTGTCTCATTCTAGTAGTTCAGTTACTCTTCTAGGAGCTGCCTAGCATGGGCCAACCGGCCTACTGTAGTTGTCCTCTCTTCTTATGTTCTTATGAAAGGGGGTTCAAGGAACAGCATGGTGGAATGAAGAGGTGAGACAGGCTGTGGCACAAAAGAAGAAAGCATATCGTGAGTGGATGAGAAATAGGGGTGTGGAAGAAGCTGAGAGATGGAAGAAAGAGTTATATGTAGAGAGGAAGAGAGAGGTGAAAAGATCAGTAAGAGAAAGTAAGAAAAGAGTGGATGAGAGATTTGAAAGGAATTTGAATGTAAAGTGGAGGAAATGTAAGAAAATGTTCTTGAAAGAGGTAAAGAGAGTTAAAGAAGTTAGTCAGGGAGTGAACAATAAAAATGGCAGATTACTAGTGGAGAAGGGAGAAAAAGTGAGCAGATGGAGAGAACACTTTAAGGAATTGTTGAACATAGAGAATAAAAGTAAAGGGAATATAATTGGCTGGGGAATGGCTGGGAGACAGAAGGATGTGAGAAGAGAGGAAGAAATCAGTAGGATGGCAGTTGTGGAAGCAATGAAGAAAGTCAAAATGGGGAAAGCCCCAAGAATTGATGGAGTGTGTGGTGAAATTATGAAGCATGGGGGACAGATAGTAGTAGAATGGATGTGGAAGATGTGAAGACTGGCCTGGGAGGAAAGTAGAGTCCCGGAAGATTGGAAGTCAGGTATAATTATTCCCTTGTACAATGGAAAAGGAGAAACAGATGTACAGTATGTGATAATCATAGGGGCATTTGTCTTCTTAGTGTAATGGGGAAAGCCTCAGGAATTGATGGAGTGTGTGGTGAAATGCTGATACATGGGGGACAGATAGCAGCAGAATGGATGTGGAAGATGTGAAGACTGGCCTGGGAGGGAAGTAGAGTCCCGGAAGATTGGATGACAGGTATAATTATTCCCCTGTAAAGAGGAAAAGGAGAAACAGATGTATGTGGTAATCATAGGGACATTTGTCTTCTTAGTGTAATAGGAAATGTATTTGGTAGGATACTTACTGACAGAGTTTGAGAAATAACAGAGGAATTAGTTGGAGAACAACAGGGAAGTTTTAGGGAAAGAAGAGGTTGTGTAGATCAGATATTCATTCTTGGATCTTTAGTGGAAAAGTTTCTAGATTTGTTGCGAAATGGTCCAAGAACACAACCAAAATCCAAATTTGTACCAAAAATCTGGCTGTTCAATAAATGTGTAGGCTAATGAAGCCAGTTTGGTGCGCCATGTGATGTCACGAGGGGTGGTGGGCGGAGCTTACCACCCGACGTGTGCAAGAGTCTGCCTGTTGGAGTTATTTTACCATGGGAAAGACAGAACAGGAAGACAGAAGAACAGACACAGAAAAAGAATGATACAGCAGACCCTCTCTACACCAGATCAATGTGGGGGGATGGGGGAAGCCCGATCCGATAAAGCCGATAATCTGGTAAGTCCAATGGCTCCCCCACAAGTTGGATTTCAAGCACATAATGGAAAATCTATCTATCTATCTATTGCCAGACCCCTCAATCCCGCACGGGCTGGCCACAAACAAATCGCCTCCATGTCGCCCTGTCCCCCGCCATTTCACTCCCCTGCTCCAAACTCACACCCCCCTCTCTCATATATCTCTCCACCCCATCCCTCCATCTCACCCTCGGCCTCCCCCTCCCTCTCCCCCCCTCCACCTCACTCACATACACTCTCCTCGTCAGTCTCTCACCCTCCATCTGATTTCCTTATGGTAAGTAAAATAATGTGATAGAAAATATTAGGGTAATAAACAGAGGTGGATTGGCCTTGTGGAGAAGATGGAGACTGAGACACTAGCTAGGACAGTGTGTGTGAGTGAGGTGGAGGAGGGCAGAGGGAGGGGCAGACCAAGGATGAGATGCAGGGATGGAGTGGAGAGTTATATGAGAGACTGGGGTGTACGCTGGGGGAAGGGCAGTGAAATGGCAGGGGACAGGGCAACATGGAGACAGTTTGTTTGTTGGCACCCCTTACGGGATTAAGGTATCTGGCAACAGATAGATGGAAAAAATAATGTCTTATTTGTCTGGCTGTAGATAGGTAGATAGACAGAATAAAATACTGGGCCTTACTTGTAACAAAGGCTTTTTGTATCCTGGCTCCCTCTCTGCACCATCTTCACCTTGTTCTTCAGTTTACTCACCAGACTGCCGCCTTCTTGCATCACCTTAGCCACATCTTTCGTCTCTTTGGTTATCTTTTAGACTTTCTCTTCTGCTTCCTTCATCCTGCAAAATCAATTTTCATAATCAGCACATCATTGTCATTTACATTTGTATTCTTGGTGGATTTGGATATTTCTCAACACCACTTTTTGAGCCATTTATTGTGCACATCTCATCTCAGTGTGCTTTTGTATATTACTGATGCCAACACTGTTACTATACAAGCACCATAAATAACAGTACACAATGTTGACGTGTAATATACAAAAAGGGTTGTTATGAGGGAGGGTTGTATATGAGAGAGGGGGTTGTGAGCTGGGGACAGGACAGTGAAATGGCAGGGGACAGGGCGATATGGAGGCGATTTGTTTGTGGCCACCCCTATGGGATTAAGGCGTCTGGCAATAGATAGATAGATGGATAGATAGGCTGTTAAGGAAGAGCTGCTATCAAGCCTTCCTGTGCCCCCTACACCATTTAACCCTTTGACCAGACCTGATCCACTGCAGTTTTTATTCATGCTAACACCAAAGCATTTTATAAAACTAAAACAATTACTAGCAGTCACAGGCTTACAAAAACTAATTCAAAGTAACTTTCTCTGCAAATGGTCCATCTAAAAGTTATATTTAGGCAAACACTACATGATTTTACTCAGGCTCACACTAGTGCATAATAGATGCTGACATACAGTACGCCAAGTAATACAGCATCAGTACAGGTACCTCAGGTTAAAAAAAAAAAAAAAACAGCATACATTCGAAAGTGGTATTTCCCTCCTCAGTTAGCTCAAGTGCTATTAAAAGTGTGACAGTCTGCCTCTCACATCCCTACCCCCGACGTTCACACTTCACACTTTCCGCACCCAACTGTCATCCTCCATCCTGTCCACATGCCCAAACCATCTCAATCTACCCCTCATCACCACAACACCAATACACTCCAGTCCCAACCTTCCTCTCTACTCTTCAATCATAAACCAGCCCCCCAGGCCTCACACCCAAGGACACACTACACATCCTTTTAATCACTGTCATTTCTGTATATTTGAGCCTACAGATCTCGTCTTCCTTTACTGCCCAGGTCTCACTACCATACAGCATTACACTGCTAACACATGCTGCATACAAAGGTCCCCTAGCATGGAGGGAGAGCCCTCTCAATGTCAGGGGAGGCAACAGCTCCCTGAACTTCTTCCAACCACTCCTCACTCTGGCCACAGACCTAGCTCCAGTCCCACCTCCAGCACATAACATGTCTCCCAAATAAGAAAACTCTTCCTTATACCCAAGAGGAGGAGGAGGAGGAGGAGAAAAAGGAAGAAGGAAATGATGAAAAGAAGGATGAGGATGAGGAGGAAAAGAGAAAGAGGGAGAAGAGCGCGAAGGAGGAGGAAGTGGAGAATGATAAAGAGAAAGAGGAATGGAGAGGAAGACAAGGAAAGGAGAAAGAGGAGGAGAAAAAGGAGGAAAAAAGACGGAAGAGGAGGAGGAGGAGAGGACAGGAGAGGAAAGAAGGGGAGAAGGAGGAGGAGGAGGAGGAGGAGGAGGGGGAGAGGAAATGGGTGTAATAAGGCCGAGCTACACTGCTTAATACATGATAGGCCTACAGTCTTCCCCATACTTTTCAGCATTATAAAAACAATAAGAACAAGGATGACGAGGTTAATACAAAATAAAATGAATAAAGAACAGTTATTAACACTACACCAATATATCTAACTGTCTATAGCATGACGACTCCATCCCGTAAGAACAAACATACCGTCTCCTTATCGCCCTGTCCCCTGCCATTTCACTGCCCTCCCCCACAGCACACCCCATACACGTAGCCACTGGGGGGGCAGGGGGGCACTTTGCCCCCCCTGGGAATATTTGGGGGAAATGCTGAAAGGGATTTTTGGCATAGTTCTTGTATGCCAATACAATTTTCCTAATTTTACCACCTGTATATTAAACAATATTATCTATTTCCAAAAATTTTATGTGGAAGCAATAATTTCCTTTGAAATTGAAAGCTGAATATAATAAAACCCTTGGGAAAAAAATGACCATTTATAAGTTAACAATTTCCCCTGTCACCGTAGATGACGTGGTTAATATTAGAGCTGTAATGATGTTTTGCACATGAAGCCTGATGAGGTGTAAAAATGGCCTTCCTGTCCCCTCAACTGTAGCCAGTTGCAAAACAAAAACTGCACAATTATTACACACAACTGAAACTAGCAGAATTTTCGAAGACTGCATGAAGCCATTTTGATCACCTCAGACTACTGTACATTATACACGGTAAGGTGTGCCAGGGGCCTCGTTCGAGTGGGGGACAGGGGGACTTGCTTCCCCCCCCCCACACACACACACACACTTTTTGGAGCCTGGGGGACAGAGTATCTTTTGTCCCCCCCACTTTTCTAGGTGAGAATTTTCAAGATGATTAGCTCAACGCCGTTTTTTTTTTTTTTTCTTTAATGGAAAAATCCTTTCAGTGCAGCACAGTACAGTTCAGGTGATATGAAAATCATTCCCTGCTGAGAGGGGCAGGTGGCGTGGTCACCTGAGTCAAGGATTAAGACAGTTTAATCCCAGCAGATGTATTTTTACTTAGGTCAGTCTTGACGTATGCACCACCCCTGATGCCTGAGCCAGTGAGAATCAAACTAAAAGAATAAGTAGTGGAAAACAGAATTTCTACTGCCTACCACCACAACAGTAGTGCAAAACAGAATACCAGACTGGGGGTGGCTGCAGCAGCGGGTTTGAATTTATGCATTTGTGCTAAGTGGAGAGAGAGAGAGAGAGAGAGAGAGAGAGAGAGAGAGAGAGAGAGAGAGAGAGAGAGAGAGAACCGCAAAGGAAAATAGAAA
Organism: Coenobita brevimanus; assembly: GCF_032717465.1. Taxonomy (NCBI): domain Eukaryota; kingdom Metazoa; phylum Arthropoda; class Malacostraca; order Decapoda; family Coenobitidae; genus Coenobita; species Coenobita brevimanus. Next base: position 249,524 of record NW_027643307.1, on the reverse strand, counting down.
AAAACGATACGAATGTGGGAAAGTGTGTGTGTTCGGGACACTCACGCCAGATCTCGAGTTTTCATTGGCCCATCCATTCCGCTATTTTTTCTTCCAGGAGCCAATCAAAATACAGGGTTTATTTCCGAACATAAACAGATAGTATGGACGCCATTGCATCTCGTATGGTACTTGCTGTGCCGATGTGTGGTATAATTCATTATAATTTCATAGGTTATTACGCAAAATAGCTGTAATTCCTTATATGCACAGAGAGATAAAGATAGCAGGTAAATGATGCACCAAGAGTATAGCGTTGACAGTCATTTTTTCAGTACTAAAAGTGCTCAAGAAATTTGTGGTACCGAGAAAAAAAAATATTTTGCGGTAGAACGGAGGGAAGTTAGCATGCAGGTATCGATAATACTACCATCTACGAGAGTACCCTGATGACCAAGGATACTAGTGACATGGAGATGTCTTTGCTAGGGCAACTCCAGTGCCTTCTAATTTATTGCTGGTGTTTCCATTTTCTCTCTAATGAAATAGTAGACCTCTGGTAACATTATGTACTGAGTGTTTTTACATACTTGTCCTCTGAAAGGATTATTAGCTATTAACTTAAAGTAACTTCAAGAAAGCTGTCAATATGTGGGGAAAAGATAGTTTTTCTTTAAGACATTGGAACAAATGCGACAGTAATGATGTCAACTTATTTCTGATGACATAAAACATCAAATCTAGGAAAATTTGATAGATAGTTTGCCCCCCCTGGCAAATTTCCTGGATACGCCACTGGCTCACCCCCCTCTCTCTCACATACCTCCATCCCATCCTTCCATCTCATCTTAGGCCTCCCCTCCCTCTCCTCTCCTCCTCCTCCACCTCACTCACATACACTATCCTCGCTTGTCTCTCGCTCTCCATCCTCTCCACATGGCCAAACCACCTCAGTGTATTTTCTCCTAACGCTTTCTATCACGTTCACATTAACACCACAACGCTCCCACACTTCCTCATTTGTCAGTCTGTCTTTCCTTTTAACTACACATGCTCCTTTCAATAACCCTCTCTCCATCCCCTACTCTCAGCGAAACATATTTCTCATTTGCAATGAGCCTGGTATGCTGTGGGTAACAAGACACCCAGACACCGCGGAGCTGGGCTTCACACATATACACTCCCCGCCCGACATAAGGTGACTGAGGGCGAGGGAGGGGGTAAGGTAACAGTTGGTTGGTATGGCACATGCGATCATGCGAGTGTAGACGGCATGGCGCCATGGGATAATCATCGGAAATATACACCACACACGTCCTGTCTCCTGACTTTGTGGTGTGTGACTCTGGACTGCTGGCATGGGGGTTTTATAGGTAGTGGCAGACTGATGGGCGCCGCATTGGGGGCGGGGCTTGCAACAAGGGAAACTCCCATAAAATAGAGGGGAGCCTTATGTAACTTCGACGAATCTTTATACTGATCATTGTCTTTTCGTTTTTTTCTCTCTCTGTCTTGTTCTTGCGTTGCCTCCATGTTAAGCCCCGTACACACTGGGCATCAAGTTGCGCAACAAGTTGCGCAACGTGTTGAAAATCACCATGTCACTGCATCAGCCTCGCGTGATGGTGACAGGCAAGCAGCGTGGAGTCAACCTTGTATGTGCTGCCCTCGCGCGGCGATGACGACTGACGTTGGCCTTGACAATCCAATGGTGCCACTTGTACAAATTTTGTGGGTAATTCACTGTCAGATTTTGAAAACTGTACAGTACTGAACGTAGGCAAGACCATGGGAGATACTACATACAACTTAGATAACAAAGTAATTAGTAAATCGGAATGCGAGAGAGATCTAGGAGTTATGGTTAGTAAGACCTCAACCTAGGCAGAAGTGTATTGATGCTAGAAATAAAGCAAATAGGCTCCTACGATTTATATCGAGGAGCAATTTTGCAACTTTATTTAGCATTAATAAGGCCACATTTAGACTACGCCGTGCAATTTTGGTGTCCGTACTATTGAATGGATATAAAGTCGCTTGAAAACGTACAGAGAATAATGACAAAAATGATACATGATGTTCGGAACCTGCCACATGAAGACAGACTAAAAAGACTAAATTTGCACCGACTAGGAAGACGTAGAGTAATGGGAGACTTAATTGAGGTGTTTAAGTGAAGGAAGGGAATAAGTAAAGGAGATATTAGCAAGGTACAGAACTTAAAGTGGGCATACAGGATAGAACTAGAAGTAATGGTTTCAAACTGGAAAAATTCCGTTATAAGAACATAAGAAGAGAGGATAACTGCAGTAGGCCGGTTGGCCCATGCTAGGCAGCTCCTAGAAGAGTAACTGAACTACTAGAATGATATAAGGATAGCAAAGAAGATATGAAGTGCTATGAAAAGGATGCAAAGCCACTGCACTGTATTTTTCTGCCACTGAACTGTGTGATATAAGCTGCAAAAAGACAAAAACCTAGGCCAAGTTAGGGCAACAAAAGTATAGTGTGTAGTTCACACTTTAAATCCATAAAGATTTTTGTTCATTCTCAGCATACAGTAATTGTCATAGCTCAGTGGCAGAGGACGACTGTACTAGGGTTCAACATCCCTTCCACAGAACTTCATTATTAGCGCCATGATGATGATCTGTTACAGCTCAACATTCAAGATGGCAAGTCTACGCCTAGATAAAATGACCTGAGTATAGCTGACGCCTAGTGATGTAGTGGGTGAAGGCACTGCGGCAGGATGGGGCCAGTCAGGGCTTAGATCTGAGGCACAGTTGAGGTTTGCTGATTACATTGCCATTCAGGATGCTGGCCAGCCTTCCCCTAACCCCACTGTGGCAGGGATTAAATATACTGTATGCGATGTATCTTATGGACATCCAGCTGATTTCAAGTACTGTGTTTTGGTGGCAAAGCTGGCCTGCAATGCTATAAAAAAATATATATATATATATATATGCCTGTCACCCCTTATAACAATACTTAAGACTGAAAATCATTGAGGATCAGCTAAGTTAAACTACTGCTTTCTCAAAACAAAAGGTGTCAGTCAGAAAGGTAGTCCCACAAGAGGTGAGGCGAGGTGTTAATGAGAGGTATTCCCGGGGGTGGGGTGGGGTGGGGTGGGGTGGAGGCAGGTGTGAGGTAAGGTGTGAGGCTGAACCCCATGTGATTATAGTGCTCCAGGCGGTCTATTAATATCTATATTTATTTATCTATCTAGCTATTTTTAAACCTATCTATCTATCCATCTACCTATCCATGTCTACCTATCTGTCTATATATCTATCTGTAGTTCTATAACATTTTCTCCTTCTCTCTCTCCCCCACAATCTCTCCCCACTTCCCTTCCCTAGCTTCCTCCCCACCTCTACCTCCCATTTTGTCTTCCACTCCCTCCACTTCACCTCTCTCCCCCCCCCCTCTCTATCCCTCCTTCCTCCTCAACTACCCCCTTCCAAACACCCCCAGGGCCTCCCCCACCCAACACCCCAGGGGAGGAAGACCGCCCCTGAGATTTACCTGATAACCCACGTGTACCTTGCCTACCTCACCTGTTTTACCTGTGTGTGTGTGTGTGTGTGTGTGTGTGTGTGTGTGTGTGTGAAGAAAATGTATGTGTAATTCATCATATGTACACTATTACAATATGCCTGTGTGTACGCCTTTGTGTGTATACGTGTGCGTCTACAAATATGTGCGAATATCCTAAGCAATAATAATATTCCCTTGTGAGTTGCCAAAATAATATTACTACAACAATATCAACGTTAATTTACAGTAATGGGATTTATGGAGAAACAAACCCGCTACATAAATACATAAAGCGCTACATACATTTACAAATCTAGCTGAAAGACTTAAACGCATTATTATTATTATTGTTATTATTATTATTATTATTATTATTATTATTATTATTAAAGTATTTGTTTAGATTTTACTGCTTAATTCTCTGTCTGTCTGTCTGTCTGTCTGTCTGTCTCTCTCTCTCTCTCTCTCTCTCTCTCTCTCTCACACACACACACACACACACACACACACACACACACACACACACACACACACACACACACAGATGAGGCCCCAGATAAGGTCCACCACTTCACACTCATTGTTTGTTTTCACGTCCACACCAATGACCTTCTCTCTCTCTCTCTCTCTCTCTCTCTCTCTCTCTCTGTTAACCCAGTATTTCTTTTATCTGTTTCTCTGAATTGGTCATGTTTCTCTCTCTCTCTCTCTCTCTCTCTCTCAAAACTTTACAATCTCAACACCTTCAGTCTTTTCACCTCCAAGTAATTTGTCTTCCCTAGGGTCATTTTCGCTTCACCCCCCCCTATAAATCTTGCCCTCCTACAGCGTCCCCTTCAGCGTCTCAGGCGGAACAAAGGTCAGGGGAGGCGTAACAAAGGTCAAATGAGGTCTTATCTACGTTTAAACTCCGGGATTAGGACAGTGGGGGTGGTGGTGGTCGGGTCTAAAGTAATAATGAAATAGATCATCTAAAGTAATAATGAAACTTTATCTAGCATTAGTAAGGCCACATAGATCATCTAAAGTAATACTGAAACTTTATCTAGCATTAGTAAGGCCACATTTAGACTACGCAGTACAATTTTGGTGTCCTTACTATAGAATGGATATTAATTCGTTAGAAAATGTACAGAGAAGAATGACAAAAATGATACATGACGTCCGGAACCTGTCATATGAAGACAGACTGAAAAGACTAAGTCTGCATTCGCTAGAGAGGCGTAGAGTAAGGGGAGACTTAATTGAGGTGTTTAAGTGGATGAAGGGTATAAATAAGGGAGATATTAGCAAGGTACTTAAAGTGAGCATACAGGATAGAACTAGAAATAATGGTTTCAAACTAGAAAAATTCCGTTTCAGTAAGGAAATAGGTAGAAATTGGTTTGGTAATAGAGTAGTAGACGAATGGAATAAGCTACCTAGTAAAGTAGTTGCTGCCTCTTCCATTGAGAGTTTCAAGCATAGGCTAGATAAGCATATGACTAATAAGGGGTGGATATAGAAAAAAGAAAATCTTATAACCAATACTAATTCATAATTTTTCCTTTTCAGGTTACACTATGATAGTCTCTATTCTCCTTTCACACTTTCCTGTAAAATGTCCACGCCAGTTTTTCTATACGGCGTGGTGTTCTTTCTGACTTTTTCCTGCCGGCTTCGGCTGGAGGGTTTGGAGGGCGGGGGAGAGCCTTCTTCTTTGCTATCCTTATCTCATTCTAGTAGTTCAGTTACTCTTCTAGGAGCTGCCTAGCATGGGCCAACCGGCCTACTGCAGTTATCCTCTCTTCTTATGTTCTTATGTTCTCTCTCTCTCTCTCTCTCTCTCTCTCTCTCTCTCTCTCTCTCTCTCAAAACTTTACAATCTCAACACCTTCAGTCTTTTCACCTCCAAGTAATTTGTCTTCCCTAGGGTCATTTTCGCTTCACCCCCCCTATAAATCTTGCCCTCCTACAGCGTCCCCTTCAGCGTCTCAGGCGGAACAAAGATCAGGGGAGGTGTAACAAAGGTCAAATGAGGTCTTATCTACGTTTAAACTCCGGGATTAGGACAGTGGGGGTGGTGGTGGTCGGGTTGTAAACGTAAATGCTAAATGGTTCACGGTACTTGGGTCTCTCTCTCTCTCTCTCTCTCTCTCTCTCTCTCTCTCTCTCTCTCTCTCTCTGATGGTTTAGGCCTGTCACCCATTTTTCTTTACATCTCAGGTACACAAAAGGAAAATAGAGTCTGTGTAACATTCCTTTCATTTCTGGGTACTGACCGGGTGGGGGAGGGATTAGGGAGGTGGGGGAGGGATTAGGAGGGGGGGGGCGGGAAGGAGAGGAGGAGGAAGTGGAGGGAAGGAGGGGTAGTGGAGGGAAGGAGGCAAAATGGAGGGATGGTGAAATGGAAGGGTGTGAGAGAGAAGGGTAGGTGAGAAAGGGAGGTTTGGGAGGAGGTGAAAGGAAGAAAAAGAAAGAAATGGAGAATGGAATAATGGGAGAGAGAGAGAGAGAGAGAGAGAGAGAGAGAGAGAGAGAGAGAGAGAGAGAGAGAGAGAGAGAGAGAGAGAGAGAGAGAGATTATGGAGACGAATGAGAACAGCAAACCAAATTACCGAAGGAAGAAAGGATGGATGAAAGAGGGAGACGAAAAGAAAAGAAAAGAATGAAGAGAAAGGAAGGAAGGAGAAAGTGAAGGAGAGAGAGAGGCCAAGGAGGAGGAGGAGAGAGATTAAGACAACAAGAGGGATTAAGGGAGGGAGAGGGAGGTATGGAGGAGGGAGAGGGGGAGGGAAGAGAGGAGGGAAAAAAATTAAGAAATAGCCAGAGTATAAACGAAGAAGGAAGAAGTGAGAAACAATGAAGAAAGGTAGATTAATAGACAAATAGTTATACACAGATAGATAGATAGATAGATATATGGACTGACTGAGAGAGAGAGAGAGAGAGAGAGAGAGAGAGAGAGAGAGAGAGACGAAAGAACAATCCATCTTATACCAAAAAATCCAAATTGCATCTCTCTCTCTCTCTCTCTCTCTCTCTCTCTCTCTCTCTCTCTCTCTCTCAATACCGCAAAGGAGGAGGTTGAACTGTTTGCTCGACATGTGAGTTTTATTGCGGGTTGAAGGATATTGACGAGTTTGTGTGTGTGTAGTTCACCGGGTCGGTCAGGATCACTTGATGGTCGTGATCGTCAGCTTTTACCCTCCCGGAAGGGAGCTGAGAGCTCATACAGTCCAATCTAACGGCAAGGCTGTGACCTTCACACACGCACACACCCGTCCCCTTGCTCAAGGGGGACAGTAACCACCCACTTCGTCAGTGAAACTTTTCGCAACCTGAGCGAGGCGCGAACTACCGTCTACCAGATGGCAAGCGAGAATGTTACCACTGAGCCAGCGAGCGGTGTGTGTGTGTGTGTGTGTGTGTGTGTGTGTGTGTGTGTGTGTGTGTGTGTGTGTGTGTGTGGCTGATCTGATGGATGGTGAAGAGATGGAAGGCTGGATGGTTATGTAAGGACTGATGCATTAGAGAAACCGCAGATGCAGACAGAGATCGAGTTGGTTTATGTCTGTATGTTTATGTATGTATGTATGGATAGATGGAATAGAAAAATATTTACTAGTCAATTTTCCACCTGATTTTTACCTGTGTGTACGTATGGATGTATGCACGTATTTATATGCATGTATGTGTGTACATAAGAACATAAGAAGAGAGGACAACTGCAGTAGGCCGGTTGGCCCATGCTAGGCAGCTCCTAGAAGAGTAACTGAACTACTAGAATGAGATAAGGATAGCAAAGAAGAAGGCTCTCCCCCGCCCTCCAAACCCTCCAGCCGAAGCCGGCAGGAAAAAGTCAGAAAGAACACCACGCCGTATAGAAAAACTGGCGTGGACATTTTACAGGAAAGTGTGAAAGGAGAATAGAGACTATCATAGTGTAACCTGAAAAGGAAAAATTATGAATTAGTATTGGTTATAAGATTTTCTTTTTTCTATATCCACCCCTTATTAGTCATATGCTTATCTAGCCTATGCTTGAAACTCTCAATGGAAGAGGCAGCAACCACTCCACTAGGTAGCCTACTCCACTCGTCCACCACTCCATTAGCAAACCAACCTCTACCTATTTCCCCACCGAAACGGAACCTGTCTAGCTTGAAACCACCATTTCCAGTTCCATCCTGTATGCTCACCTCAAGCACCCTGCCGACATCTCCCCTATTTACACCCTTCATCCACTCAAACACCTCAATCAAATCCCCCCCCCCCCCACTCCACGCCTCTCCAGCGAATGCAGACCCAGTCTCCTCAGTCCGCCCCCACATGACAGGTTCCGGACGTCATGCATCATTCCTGTCACTCCTCTCTGCACATTTTCCAACGAATCAACATCCACTCCACAGCAAGGACACCAAAACTGCACTGCGCAGTCCAAATGTGGCCCTACTAATGCTAGTTAAGAACAGGGTAGAGACTGGTTTTGCAATAGAGTAGTAGATGAATGGAATAAGCTACCTAGTAAAGTAGTTGCTGCCTCTTCCATTGAGAGTTTCAAGCATAGGCTAGATGAGCATATGACAAATAAGGGGTGGGTATAGAAAAAAAATCTCATAACCATAAGAACATAAGAAGAGAGGATAACTGCAGTAGGCCGGTTGGCCCATGCTAGGCAGCTCCTAGAAGAGTAACTGAACTACTAGAATGAGATAAGGATAGCAAAGAAGAAGGCTCTCCCCCGCCCTCCAAACCCTCCAGCCGAAGCCGGCAGGAAAAAGTCAGAAAGAACACCACGCAGTATAGAAAAACTGGCGTGGACATTTTACAGGAAAGTGTGAAAGGAGAATAGAGACTATCATAGTGTAACCTGAAAATTCATTCTTTTCCCTTCTCAGGTTACACTATAATAGTCTTTTTTTTTTTCCTTTCACACTTTCCTATAAACAGTCCACGCCAGTTTTTCTATACTGCGTTATGTTCTTTCTGACTTTTTCCTGCCGGCTTCGGCTGGAGGGTCTTGGAGGGCGGGGGAGAGCCTTCTTCTTTGCTATCCTTATCTCATTCTAGTAGTTCAGTTACTCTTCTAGGAGCTGCCTAGCATGGGCCAACCGGCCTACTGCAGTTATCCTCTCTTATGTTAATCTCCGGCACAACTTCCCACCAACAACTCTGAGAGAGAGAGAGAGAGAGAGAGAGAGAGAGAGAGAGAGAGAGAGAGATTCTGCACATTTATAGCCTCGTTTTTTGGAGAGGAAGACGAGAAAGAAAACTCTCTCTCTCTCTCTCTCTCTCTCTCTCTCTCTCTCTCTCTCTCTCTCTCATTATTTCTGTCTTGTCATTCTATCTTTTAGCATTGTGTTTGCCTCCCCCCTCTCTCTCTCTCTCTCTCTCTCTCTCTCTCTCTCTCTCTCTCTCTCTCTCTCTCTCTCCTTCATATCATACATCTCCACATGTCTCCACTTTGGCACTAAGACCCACCGTCCATACTGAATACACAAAGGAGTACAAAGGAAAGCAAACAGCAACAGACCTTATCGTCCTTTCGAGGCTGTTTGTTACAGAATAGACTATGACTACGAGATCTAACTCTACATGCTGAAGGGTAAAGATAGTAAAGCAAGAAGGTTCACCCCGCCTCCAAACCCTCCAGTTAAAACTGGCAGGAAAAAGTGAGAAAAACCACCAAGTAGCATGGAATAACTGATATGGAAATTTCATAGGAAAGACTGAAAAGGAAAAGTTACATCTATAATACTGTATCAATTTCATCTATAAGGTACCACGCTAGGGCTGTCTCATACAGGACCGGTGTATTGGTATTAGCGGGGGTATTTTACTGTTAGGAAGCTTCCTAACACCTCTTCCTGACCGATTTATTTCTGCTTCTGCTCCGTTACTATATTCTACTCATGCAATCGATGACGATATGAAGACATAGGAAGCCAACCAGGGGATAGTAATGAGTCGTTTGGAGAATAAATCGGTAAGGAGGAGGGAAAAACACTGTTGGGAGGAGACTGGTATGTAGGGAGAGTACGGTTTCTATAGGGTCACACACACACACACACACACACACACACACAACCCCTACCCCGTCGCTCCGGAGGGCGTACATGCATGCATTCAGACATATTTATACATACAGTATATACATGCATCATATATATATATATATATATATATATATATATATATATATATATATATATATATATATATATATATATATATATATAGTACATACAGTAGAGAGAGAGAGAGAGAGAGAGAGAGAGAGAGAGAGAGAATAAACTGGCTTAAACCAACACCAACAGGAGCATCGCTCATTGTGAAAACATTGTTCACCTGTGTCAAGATTTTTTTTTTTTTTGATCGATTGAACGCAGGTCTGCTAAGTTTATATTTTAGAATAAAGCATTAGAATGGCCATACAATATACATCTCAAGCCAAAAGCAATGCATTCCGTCGGACAAGCAGACAAAGCAGCTGGAAGGTGAGGTGAAGAGTCAAGATGCAAAATACAGAGGAAACAAAGGCAAACATTCTCTGAGGCTCACACTGCGCTCACGTCCCTGGGGATTGTCATGGAGGGCTGAAGGGAATCACAGGTCACAAGATCCACCTGTCCATACTTGCCACTCCTTAACCCTTTCTTCCCTATGTTGCTCTCTCTCTCTCTCTCTCTCTCTCTCTCTCTCTCTCTCTCTCTCCAAACACACCACAAAAAAAATAAAGCAAAAAAAAATATATATATATATATATATATATATATATATATATATATATATATATATATATATATATATATACGTGGAGGGATTGCATATACCGGTAATGACTTTATTGACGTGGAACAAAGTGTACAAGTCCTGGAGTATGATAGTGAGAGAGGGGCGCGCGCACACATGCGCACACACACACACACACACACACACACACACACACACACACACACACACACACCAGAATATATTGTCCCTTGAGAATTAGCCTCCCTCCTCAGGTCACACACACTCTTGGCTGCCTTTCATTTTAACTTCCTTCTTCCTTATGTATTATGAAACTTATCTCTACATCAAATCCTTTATCAATACTCCTCTTATGTTTCCTTTTTTCGCTCGAGAGAGAGAGAGAGAGAGAGACAGACAGACAGACAGACAGACAGACAGAGAGAGAGAGAGAGACAGACAGACAGACAGATGAGTTGAAGGGGAGAGGCTGGTGCAGTACATTTAAGGTTATTAAATACGGCGATGAATTACGGATGACTTGATGAGCCTTATAATGGGATACTGACTGCATAAGTACAGCATGATAAATACAGTATTTTCCTTTGTATTTCAAGACCATGAAAAAAGAGATTATAAAATATAATGAAAACACATCACAACAAAATGTTACAAAAAACGTACATACATACATACATACATACATAGAGAGAGAGAGAGAGAGAGAGAGAGAGAGAGAGAGAGAGAGTAGCACCAGACAGGTGAAGATGTCTTTCCAGATTAGACGATACACCTGTACTGGTCATCAAATGGACTCCTAACCTCACTCACGCACCTCCCACCCCACCATCCACCAATCACAGACATTCCAGTGGGAAGAGCCTTCTTCTTTACTATCCTTATCTCATTCTAGTAGTTCAGTTACTCTTCTAGGAGCTGCCTAGCATGGGCCAACCGGCCTACTGCAGTTATCCTCTCTTCTTATGTTCTTATGTTCTTAAGAGAGTGGGATGAGCTTCTCCGCCACCTCTCGCTGTCGCGACTTTCAGTCTTTGGGGGTTTCATTTCTTGGAAAAGCCAAATCTGCTCTGTGTGTGTGTGTGTGTGTGTGTGTGTGTGTGTGTGTGTGTGTGTGTGTGTGTGTGGAGGGTGGGTGATGGGTGGCATATGGATATGTGTGGGGGGAGTGTTATAGAAATGCTTGTGTTCATGGGCGCCTACGTGTGTGTGTGTGTGTGTGTGTGTGTGTGTGTGTGTGTGTGTGTGTGTGGAGGGTGGGTGATGGGTGGCATACGGATATGTGTGGGGGGAGTGTTATAGAAATGCTTGTGTTCATGGGCGCCTACGTGTGTGTGTGTGTGTGTGTGTGTGTGTGTGTGTGTGTGTGTGGAGGGTGGGTGATGGGTGGCATACGGATATGTGTGGGGAGAGTGTTATAACCGATTTAATTTAGCCCAGTCTCACCTAACCTATCAATATTTGCTCGAATTGAACCCTGCCTAACCTCGAATGACCTAATCCAACCTAAATCAACCCAGCCTAATCTAGCTTAACCTCACCTAACCCAGTCTAATTATATTTAACCTCACAATCTCACCTAACCTTGCCATACCTAACCTAACCTATTCTGACGCTGCCTAACCCTATCTAAAGCGACCTAATCTCACCCAGTCTAACTTAACCTAACAATACCTGACCTAACCCAAACCAGCCAAGCCTAAAATGACCTAATCCAACCAAACCTAACCCAGCCTAACCTAACCTAATATAACCCAACCTAAACATAGCTAAAAACGAAGTATTCTAAACCAATCTAACCTAATCCGTCTATACCTAATCGAGCTGAACCCAATCCGACATAAAATTACCTAATCAGACCAAACCCTGCCCAAAGTGACCTAACCTAACTTTCGATCATCCATACTTTCGCTATGTAAGAAATTTTGCTGTCCCAAAGTCTACGGATGTCACACGCCAAGTTTCGCCCGTTCTGTGTACTGTACCTACACTGTCTACTTGCCTGCCTACCTGCCTGCCTCCATACATTACCTGCTTGCCTGCTTACCTGCCTACACTGTCTACTTGCCTGCCTACCTTCCTGCCTCCATACATTACCTGCTTGCCTGCTTATCTACCTACACTGCCTACTTGCATGCGTACCCACCAGTATTACCTGCCTGTCAACCTACGTTACCTCCCTACTTGCTTCCTTTGTCTACCTACATAACCTGCTGGCCTGCCTACCGACTTAAATTAACTGCAGACCTGTCTACCTGTCTTATCTACTTTACCTGCCAACTTGCTTCCCTGCTTGCCTACCTACATTACCTTTCTATTTGCCCGAATCTCTCTCTCTCTCTCTCTCTCTCTCTCTCTCTCTCTCAGTTCGTTTGCCAAGTAGTTAACAAACAGACCAGATCCACTTCTTCCCTCTTCTTCACCTCCTCCTTTGAATCCTCTATTCTTTCCCTCTTCTCTCCTTCTCACCTTGTTTTCCTTCCTACTCTCTTTTCCGCTTCCCTCCCTCCTCCATTCCACTTCATCGCTCTCTCAGCGTCCCACTCTTCATTTTAATTGTCTCCTTGTACCTCATGGTTTAAGACGATATATGTGTTTTATATTTTTCGGTTTGTGTGTGTGTGTGTGTGTGTGTGTGTGTGTGTGTGTGTGTGTGTGTCTTGAGTAATATTTAACATGTTCATCACGATAAGGTCATGTATTAGCCTTATTGTTATCTCCAAAGTATTTTAACCAGGCTAGGGAAGACATGGAAATCTGGAGTCCCATTAATCCTTCATTAACCTTCTTCACTAGAAAAAATCCTTCCAAAGTGAACTCTTATCATCCATTTGTACCGTGATTACAATGAAATACGTCTTCGACCTGAAGGGATTAATGACTGCATTTTCTGTTGTCGTGGTGTTGTGTGTGTGTGCATGAGAGAGAGAGAGAGAGAGAGAGAGTGTGTGTGTGTGTGTGTGTGTGTGTGTGTGTGTGTGTGTGTGTGTGTGTGTGTGTGTGTGTGTGCTTTTTACATATTTTGATGAGTAATTTTACAGGCTTGTGGTTTTGCTTAGGTCAGTTTCCATTTCTCTCTCTCTCTCTCTCTCTCTCTCTCTCTCTCTCTCTCTCTCTCTCTCTCTCTCTCTCTCGGGGTCATGTTGAGCGAGCATGAGATTTCTTTAATTACGTTCATTCTTTATTTCCTCTTTCTTTTGCCTTCTTCTCACCGTCTCTTCTTTTCCATGTCTTTTCTCTCCTTGTCCTAGTTCATTCCATTGTGTATCTTCTTTCTGGTCTTCTCTTTCTTGTTCCCAATCTTCTGGTACTTCTCATGTTTCATCTTCCTTTTCTTTTATCCTTTTCTTCCTTCATTTCCTCCTCCTTCGTTTCCTCTTCCTCTTTTCTCACACCTCTTTTGTCTCCTGGTTCCACTACCTCCTCCTCCTTCCTTCTTTCCAGCCTTTTAATCCTCCTCCTCCTCCTTCACCTTGACATTATTCCTCATTCCCCAGCCTCTTTACTCACCCATTTCTTCTACCTTGACTTCCTCTTGGCCGACTTTTTCGTTTCTGTTCTTTTGAAGTTATTTCTCTCTCTCTCTCTCTCTCTCTCTCTCTCTCTCTCTCTCTCTCTCTCTCTCTCTCTCTCTCTCTCTCTCTCTCTCAGTTCATTTTGCTGTCTGCTTTTATTGTGCCATCTCTTTCTGTTTTTGCAGTTCTTCTCCCTGCCCTCCCTCTCATGCAGGCGCTGCCTTTTTTGTCCTTCTCCAACTTAACTCATTTCTTCCAGTCTTCTCTGCATCAGCATTCTTCGTCCTATTTTGTTCATGTTTTTCTCTGTTGTTGCTGATATTCTTCTTTCTTGTTATTATTCTCTTCCCTGTTAATTTTCATTTTCAGTCGCCATCATCATCATCATCATCATCATCATCATCATCATCATCATCATCATTATCATCATCATCATCGTCGTCGTCGTCATTAATCATCAATCATCATCATCATTATCATCGTCGTCCTCGTCGTCATTAGTCATTATTCATCATCAGCATCATCATTATCGTCGTCATTAATCATCAGTCACCATCAGCATCATCATTATAGTCGTCTTCGCCGTTGTCGTCGTCATGAGTCACCATTCTTCTCAGAAAAACATCTGAGAAAGTTTCCCACAAAAGACCAACGTAGGCAAGGAGTTGTGCAGTAGTTTATGGGGAAGCATCAGATTAGATGAGTATTAGAGATGCATTGCTGTAAGATTTAGTTTCGGGTCTTAGTTGTGTCTAATTTTTATCATTAAACATGGCCTAGTTTGTAGTTGCAAATACTGGATCCAAATTTGCTGACAGTACAAACTGAGCGGACACACCGTACAGAGACAAATAATTCAGAGGAATCTTGATGACCTGTCCAGTTGAGCCAGACTTCGAAACAAGTATTTACAAGTCGTTGATGTACAGTAAGTGTCTGGCTTCCAACCCCCTGTTAAACATGTTCATAACTAAAGAAAAAAAAAACTTCCTCTGAAATCTCAGTGACAGTTTTTCTCTGCTGTATGAGGGTCCTTCTTTCTTTTGCCTGCCGGCTACTGCTGGAAGGATTGGTGTGTAGATAGGGAGCCTTTCTTGTTTACTCTATATTTGGCCAAAAAAGACATGCCATAGTCTTAGTCTTTTCTGTAACGAAAAACTTCAAAAGGGCCATTAGGTCTGTTGTTACTTGCTCTCCTCTCTAACCAGATCACCATCACCACCACCACCACCACCGCCGCCGCCACCACAAGTCTCTTTCCTCCTCCTCTTCATCATCACCATCGTCATGTACGGTATTAAAAGACTTTAAGCTATTCGTTTGTATCTCATCCACCACCATTATCACTACCACCACAACTGGCATCATGATCATCATCATCATCATCATCATCATCATCATCATCGTCGTCCATTACTTATTCATTCTCTACCTTCTCTCTGTACCTTTCCTCCTCCTCTCCCTCGTGCTGTCATTGCTTCCACCCATTACCCCCTTACTAGACATTACGCCATACCATTATTTTCTCCTTCCCTGCCTCCGCCACGTCATCTTCCCTCCTCACTCTACTTTTGTCTCCTCATTTAATTTTTGACCTACTTAATTTGACTTCTCGTCCCTGTATTTTCTTGTGCGTTTTTCAGTGGCTATTTATAACGTTCTTTAAGCTATATGTTTTCTGTTTTAATGCACAGGGTTTTATTGATATTCTGTATTGGTTTGTTTTTTTACCATTTATTTATTTGTATTTGATTATTGCACAGTTGACTATTAGATTTTATTTATTTGTTTTGCTTTTGTGTGTGTGTGTGTGTGTGTGTGTGTGTGTGTGTGTGTGTGTGTGTGTGTGTGTGTGTGTGTGTGCCGTTTGTACTCTGTGTATATATGTATTTTATTATATAATAATAAACAGTGTCTTAAATTTCATATAGGCCTACTTTTCTGTCGATTTCAAAAAGTGAAATATTCTTTATCTTGGTCAGTGTTCTGGCTTTGTTTCAGACTACATTTGCTCTGTAATCACCACCTAGTATCTTTCATGTTCTTTTCATTCTTCCTTTCATTTTTTTTTTTTTTGACCCTACTTCCCATTTTACTTACGTCTATCTATCTATCTATTGCCAGACGCCATAATCCCGTACGGGGTGCCCATTTGACTCTGAGTTATTTGTTTTACAGGGAGGGGCACTAACCCTCCACCAACCCACTTGACACGTAGGAAGCACGTATGCTTTTTTTCATTTTATTCCTTCCTTTTCCTTGCCATTCTAATTCTCTCTCTCTCTCTCTCTCTCTCTCTCTCTCTCTCTCTCTCTCTCTCTGATTTTCATCTTCATGTACTTTAAAAAATTCTTTATGATGTCTGATTGCCATTTTTTCATTTACCCACATAACTTTGTCGCTGTGTAATGTATGCTGTTTATCTATTTGCAGATCCCTATTTATCATCATTAAACCCATCATCCCGTGTCAGTGTGCTGGTGAAGAAGTCTCTCAGGTAAGTATGCTGTCATAAGTATAGTGTGTTTAATATTTTTTGATTACCACCTACCATTTATTGCCGTCACCAGCATACATGGCAGATAGTTATGTTTTCATCCGTGTGTCAGTCTGTCCACTAGATCACATGGAAAAGTAATGGCAGGATTAGGATTAATATTGGTGATGTTTATGTTGACCCAAAGGATTAAATGAAATGATCTGGCCAAAGTTTAACTGGTGAGAAAAATCGGTGCACAGAACGGCAAACAGTTTAACACCAAAGACGACGGCTGTTGTATAATGGCCAGTAATTCTGCCACACAGTGTTATAGCTGCTTTTGTGAGAATGCCATATATCGCTTGATTGTGACAAATCTTGTTTGGCATTGTTAACGTATGGACGTTCATATAACAGAATATTTTTAGAGGGGGACATCATGAACTATATTGATCATCTGGGATATCACCGAAACCTTCTTGCGTGACATATTTTTGATCGTGTGTGCATTGTAGTTCAAGGATTGTCGGATAGGTAATAGAAGATAACGTATCAGTAATTACTTAGCTTGGCGGAGGTCAACTACATTATGTCCTGGCAGTTGATGATACATTTAATTGTCTTTATTGTTTTCATGGAAATATTCGTTTCAGTGTGTGCATACGTTTGTATACTTCCACTTGTTGCCTTTCGATTTTCGTTTTTATTTATGTATTTATTTATTTTTGGGTTGCATCTTATGCTTTCCATTACTCCAGTTTGGCCATTGTTAGTTGCTGGAGAGGGGCACCTTCACATGATGCCACCGGTATAACCAGGTGACTGAGGTACTTGATAATACAAACGTCCCTCAGCACCTGCCTATCCACCGAACGGAGAATGGTGGACTGCAAGAGAAGGACAACTTAAGCCTGCAGTCTACTAGGTTCACGTTTCAGATGAGCCTGGGGCACAACAACA
This sequence comes from Coenobita brevimanus, assembly GCF_032717465.1. NCBI lineage: Eukaryota > Metazoa > Arthropoda > Malacostraca > Decapoda > Coenobitidae > Coenobita > Coenobita brevimanus. The sequence goes on along the minus strand of NW_027643307.1, from coordinate 232,313 downwards.
ACAACACGCCTTAATTACTCTGACTCGTACTCATTTCTGTTCGCTTTCAGTGTAAGTACTCCTCTTTTTTTTTCTGTTTTCCTCTCTACCTTTCGTCATATTTGTTTACACCTTGTGATTCTTATAATTCTTTGTTGTCTTCTTCTGTATAACTGCTCAGCCTTTCCCAAAACTTTCACTCTTGCCATCTCTAGTATTCATGTTTTTTCGGTTCCTGTCTCTGTCTTCCTTTTACTTGTCTTCACCTTTTCTTCATCTGTTCTGGGTTCCGGCATTCATTTACCTCCTCGTTTCTTGCTGGTCCCTATATTTCCCTGCTGTTTCTTACCACGTCATGTCTTTTCCTTCATGACTCTCTCTCTCTCTCTCTCTCTCTCTCAAAACTTTCGTCAGTTTGTCCTCTCGCATTCTTCCCCATCATGTTTTCGTTCATTATCGCCCGCTTTTAGAAGGCGGAGCGATAATGTTTTTGCCTGCCTGTGTGTGTGTGTGTGTGTGTGTGTGTGTGTGTGTGTGTGTGTGTGTGTGTGTGTGTAAAGCCATGTATGTAAAAAAGATATCTCGAATGCAATGATGTGATGGTTGCAACATTATAAGTATCAATAGCCTACGTCCACACATTCAAGGAAGTAAGGATGCAGGTGACTAGTTTTTCAGAATACTTGGATGTAAAACGTTCTTAAAACAGACAGCTTTGCCTGGAATGGAGTTTCACAAAAGGAATCTTATTAATCCATTCATTTCGATGATATCTTTGTATTTTATTGTAGGCTACTTCCAGAGGCTTTATTTAGCTTTGGAGACTTTTCAAAATTAGGAGGTAGAAAATGCCTCCATTAACCCCTTCACTACGAGAGGGATCTTCTAAGCTGAAGAAAATAGTCGGACGGTAGACTGATTAAAACGGAAAAGACGTCGTCGGGTTGAAGAGGTAAAAATGAGAGAAAGATAGAGGAAGGAAGGTGATTAAAACAGATAAAAAATAAATAGAAGGAAGTAGAGTAGAGGAAGTTGATAAAAGAAAGAGGAAGGAGGTTGAGAGATCTGAAGGTACTGGATTTGATTACTAGAATGAACGAAAAGTGAGGGAAATTTGAAATAAGGTGTTGAATGGAGAGAGGGGAGGATGATAAAGGAGAGAAAAATTTGGGAGATAGAGAGTTGGAGCAGGAGGTGTATCGTGAGAGGAAGGGAAAAAAAAAGAATGACGCTGGAATGGTGTGTGTGTGTGTGTGTGAGAGAGGGGGGGAGGGGGGGATGATTGGATAAAAAGATATCTGTCTGTATCAGTTCATAGACGGAGAGAGAGAGAGAGAGGGGGGAGGTTCGTGGATAAAAAGACTCAAAAAGACTCTGTATTTGTATCATTCCATAAAAGAACCTGTACATAACATTGGACCTGCTCGGAGGGAGAGTAGTAGCCAGAAATAACCCTTACTAATGCTAGCAAAGTACGAATGAGGGACAGGGTGTCAGTTGGAAGAGCGATGTCTGGGTAAATGAAATTGTAGTACTGTCCATGTTTGTGTGTGTCAGCGTTTACGTACGTCATCCATTAAAGTTGGCTTCCTAGCGTGCCCGACGATGGGATATGGCCAAAGAATAGATAATATATTTCACAAGGCTTAGCAACCCTACTTCCTACTCGTTTTCACATATTACCACTTCGGCACTACCAAATTTCCATGTTGAATACATGTTAGCACTGTTTCATGAAGGAACGCTGTGACGATTTTAACGGGGATGTTTTTACATGTCAGTGGGTCCTCAACAAGATTAGGACGGTGTGTTTTAATGAAATTTGATAATAAAGCTGTTCGCTGCCCCAGCCTGGGATCGTAATCGCGTACATTCGGACGGCAGACCACTTTTCCAACCACTGTAACACGTGCTGGCATAATGCAACGCAACCACGGTGTTGGTTGGAACCCTAGACTGGCAGTATACGCATCGCGAGATGAGTAGGCCAGCCACTGACCCACCACATCTCCGGCCACCAACATAGGCAATGCCTAATGTACTGTACTGTTTTGTTTGTGTTTTCTTACGAGTAGTACGGATTCCAGGAAGGACGTTTTAGTGGTCATACCCTCCCGTGTTTTTTTTCTTTTTCCTTTTTTTTTTTTTTACGTGCGTTGGTCCTCCTTCGTGAACTTTGGCCAAACTTCAACCATTGCCTTCGATATCATAGCCTTTTCATAGCCACCAGCAACTTTTTAAATCTGAACTCCACCTTTTTTGTGATAGTTTCGCGAAAGCTCTTAATTTCTTTACTCTGTTTCCCAGCGAATAACGAGAAATAGAATAAGGATGATGATGGTGTTGATGATGATGATGGTGTTGATGGTGATGATGGGGATAATAATGATATCCTTTTTTCATTAGTCTTTCGTCGTTGTCTTCTGATATTATCCCGTATGTCTACCTTCTGTAAACTGTCGTCTTCTGGTGTGTATGCTATATTTGTAAATAATCATTTCTTTTTTTTACAATATGCCGCTCCATCGTGTAATTATACTGAACTTTTCCTATGATAAAGACAAAACAAATATACAGTATAGTTGTAGAAGACCGGTGTTGTAATGAACCCTTTCATGGTGGTGACAGCTCTAGTACTGTGCAGCAGTCAGCGCCAGACTGTTTGACTCAGCTAACACTGAATCATACTGAGACAGCTATAGTATGAATTAACCCCAACATTCTGGGTACCAGTACACCATTCCTGTGTTTGTCTGTCTTGGGTTGAAATTATTAACTTCATTACCCCTTCAGCCCCAGGACGTAATATGTTTATTTTATACTTGCTGCCACCACGTGATTTAAGTCAGACTAGAACACCCCAACAATGAAGGAGGTAATGTCGGCTACAGGTGTATTCGATTACTTCAGGTTGAAAAGTCTCCCGAAATGAAGAAACTCAGGTGAAGATAGCAAGAACAAAGGATGAAGGTTGAAGTAGTGAAGGCTGCAGAATGTCTCTAGTACAGCCATTAAAAATGTGAACAAATATTCCAGTCTGTCGTGCAAGTGTTTTTACATCTAAGAGAATAGTGTGATGGTAGCCAGAGGTCCGAATAGGAAGTACTGATATAAGCTATAAGCCTTTCAGTCCTTTGGTATTCGTATAGCTGAATGAAATAATGTACATCAGCCTTAAGTAACTAGAAATGGTGGACATTGAGACGGAACGGGATGTGGAAGGAATTTAATCCACATAATTTCAACGTAAAAATAACGCATCTTTACAGTAATTACTAAAAAAGAAATAAATATCCATTTTCAACCTGTAGCCTAAGTTAGTGGCTTCATTACGAGATGTATTCCGTCAGGTGATTACAGTCATGAGACGGTAACAGGACTGTGACCTAAATGTGTTCATCACAGTGCAGAGGTTAAGGGGGTGTACTCCAGATTTAGCCCCTTCAGTCTAATGACGTATTTTACATTTTATTCATGTTATTGTCTGACGAGTTTATTCATCATAGGACACATTTCGAAACAGACGACTGTTCTAGTGAGGCAAAATTTCAGGAGGTTAAATATTTTGTTTTTAGTCTTATATGGCCTATTCTTTACCTGTGATGTCTCAGTAAGAAGTTTTTTTTTTTTTGTATGCAGAAAAAACTGAATATACTGTTTACTGGTTTTGCCTTCTCTTCCTTTTGATTATTTATGGACAAATTACATACCCTTTCTAGCGAGGTCAGGGTTCAGGGTTGTTGAATAATTCATTCTGAGTGCTACTTTCAGGTGGATCTACAGTGAGTGACAAGCTAAATGGTTTCCTGTACTGCCATAAGCCAGTTATTACGCTGGATGGTAAGCATACAGCCAGCATATGGTCACCTGGTGGTTTATTGGGCTAAGGCGCTCCTAACTCGATGTGGCCCATGATAGTTCAGCCCTAGGATTTTTTTTTTCTCACATAACACCCTTGAAGGGCGAGTGACTGGTCTCCTCGCCTTCAGTGTCTGGAATGAGCAGCCTGGCCAGGGTCACTACGTTCCAGGTGGAGCAACGCAGGTTGGAGTTTGCCAGTTCCTTCGCTTCTTGTAGTGATAAATTCAGGGATAATATGCTTCTTGTTTCCTTTAAAAGTCACAGCTTTGAGACACCCAGAATTACATGAACGGTAACTGTGTCATATTCACTTTCTACGGATGGATGGCTGACAGTGCATGAACAACAACAACAACAACAACAACAAAAAATGGAAAGGAAAATTGGTCCCAGTTAACATAAGTATTGTAAAACAGTATTTTAGGATTTGGTGTAAAGTATATTATTAAAGCCAATGTTGGAGACAAAGCTTAATAACAGTAAAACATGAGTAGATGTATACAGTATAATTCGTAGCTGAGCATTACACAAAGAAATGAGAATTGTACAGAGACTGGAAGTAAGAATTATTACCACTGTTCCCTCGTCCGGAAATTTAATCTTCCTTATGCATACCCCTCTCCCTCCTCTTGCACTACCTCCTCCTCCTTCTCCACCACACCCCTCCTCCCTTCTCTTTCCTTCCATCTCACCTGTGCATTCGTTCTCACTTTTCTCTCTTCTTTCCGCCCATCACCCCTCCCCTATTTGCTTCTTGCCTTTTCTCTCTCTCTCTCTCTCTCTCTCTCTCTCTCTCTCTCTCTCTCTCTCTCTCTCTCTCTCTCTCTCTCTCTCTCTCTCGTTTCCATCTCGTCCTTTCCCCCCCATTCCCCTTCTCGCCACCTCCCTTTCCTTCCCTCTTTTCACTCCCTCCCCTCTCTTATATCCTCCTTTCTTTCCCTCACTGTTGCCTCTTACCCTGATGAGGCTGTGAGGTAAAACTTATAAATTAATGTAAAGCTGAAGGCAGGTGCTGTTTCACGGGGGGAGGGGGTAGGAAGAGAGGGAGGGAGGGAGGGAAGGAGGAAGGAATGAAGTTTGCAGGGAAGGAAAAGTGGAGGATGGAATAGGGAGAAGGGAAGAGGCAAGAGCGTCTCTCAGAGAGAGAGAGAGAGAGAGAGAGAGAGAGAGTTTTGAAAGAAAAGAAATAGAGTTGTAGGCTTGGACAGGGAAATGAGAGGTATTGAGAGGAGGGGAGCTAGAGTTGATGGATTAGAAAAGGAGGGAGCAGGGAAGAGAAGGAGGAAATTGAGAATGGAAAGGAAGGAGGGAAGAGAGAAGAGGGGGGAGGAGAAAGAGAGAAGGTATAGGAAGGTGGGAGGAACAGTAGGAGGAAAAAGTAAGGATGGAATGTTGAGGAAGATGGTAGGGAGGGAGACAGAGAGAGGAAGAGTAGGAGGTATGGAGGCAAGGACAGGAGGGGGAGGGGAGAGAAGGAGGGAGTAGGATAGGCAGGAGGAGTAGGCAGTTGAGGAGGAAGAGTGGGAGGATGAGTGGAAATGAGAGAGAGGGAGAAGAAAAGTCAGATGAAGAATGAGGGGAGAGGAAAGTGGGAAGGAGGAAGAGAAGGTGAGAAGATAGAGAAAGACGGTGAGAGCAGCAGGTTCAGAGGAAGGGTGGCGGATGAAGGGAGTCTTAAGAAAGCCGGTAGGAAAAATATAGGATAGAGGGAGAAAGGGAGGGAGAATGAGAGGAAATTGGAGAAGATAGGAAAGAGGAAGGATGGAAAGACAAGGAGAAGAGAGACTGCAGGGGAAGGATGAGATATGAGAATGAAAGAGGGAAGAGGGAGGGAGTCTTGGAGGAAACTAGGAAGGCAGGAAGGAAAAGAGGATGGAGACCCGGAAGAAATGTGGAATGAAACGAGAGGAGTGATGCAGGGAGGAAGGGAGGAGAAAGTGAAGGCGGAGAAATGATTGAGATGGGAAGGAGAGACTGGGAAAAGGGAGACCAGCAGGAAAGGAATAAGAGTAAGATATGTAGAATAAGAATAAAAAGTAGCTGGAGGAGGGGTAAGGAAATTATCGAAGAGTATGAAAGAAAAGGAGATATAGACGGAATTATTACAGTAGGAGAACATGGGAAGATAAGACAGTATCCCTGCAATGAACCCCAGCCTGAAGTACAGTAACGAAAGAGAACAGCTGTAAGAGAAGAATATCAGCAAAATAAAGGCAAAGGAAAGACGAAAAGAAAGGAGAGAAAAAGACGAAAACGTTAGCAAGGAACAACTGTAGGGAATAATGAAGGGGGAAGAGTAAGGAAAGAACAGGAGTAGTGTTGCAGATCAGCAGGAGAGGAAGAACGAGGGAGAATTAGTAATGAAGAAAGTAACAACAACAACAAAAGTGTTGTAGGGTAATACCGTTGCAGTACTAAGAGCACCAGCCGTGGCCTGGTAATGAGTGTATCCCTGCAGTGAACACCAAGTTTGTATATTAGGCATCTCACATCCACCCTCATTATTGCTCTCTCTCTCTCTCTCTCTCTCTCTCTCTCTCTCTCTCTCTCTCTCTCTCATATTTGGTTAATTTTTACGTTCATTTGAAATGAAAACAAGTTAAATTATAAACCTCATCGTCTTCGTTGCCTTTTTTAACCATTTGAGGGTAACTGAAGGTATTTTAATCAGGATGGCTACCCCTAAATGATACGGTTTTATTTACCTGGGTGAAATTCCTGCCGTATAAACAACAACAGTTTATATCGGCTTAAAAGTTTGTTTTGGTAAGTTGACATATTCTAGTAGTTTTTTGTGATCATCGTATGTCATCCATGTGACTCCTGATAGGTTGCATATACCCACCTGCCACCTAATCCTCACTTTACCACTTCCACTGTCAATCACTTCGCCTCATTCTTTCCCTCCCCACTGCTGTCTGTCAATTTGCCTTTCTGTGCCTTGTGTGTACTCTTCCTCTCTGTCCTTTGGTATTCTTGTGTCTACAACTCCCCATGACTCTCCCTGACTCTCCATTCCTGCCTCCCTGCCACCCTGCCTGCACCACTCCGTCACTGGGCCTCACTCGGGCCTGTCTCTGGTCAACACCACAAGTGCCAGTCTTGTCTCCTTCACTTTGTTTTAACTGCGGTCTAATTTGGGGTTTACGGCCGCGGGGTTTAGGTGGTCAGCAGAGGAAAGAGGGAGAGAGGGATGGAGGGACGGAGGAAATATGGGACGGATGAAGAGAAAATGAGGAGGGGAAGGAGAGGAGCATGAGAAGCGTGAAGAGAGATAATGAGGGAAGGAGATAGCATGAAGAAGATTGAAGGATGAGGAGGAAGAAGTGGAGGGAAGGAGATATAGTATGAGAAAGAGGTGGACGAGGAGAGAGAAGTGGAGGAAGAGAGATACAGTGTGGCAGGAAGGGAAAGTAGCTGAGATAATGGGGAGAGAGAGAGAGAGAGAGAGAGAGAGAGAGAGAGAGAAGTGGAGGAAGGGAGATACAGTCTGGCAGGAAGGGAAAGTAGCTGAGATAACGGAGGGAGAGAGACAGAGAATGATGAAGAGATGGACGAAGAGAGAGAAGTGGAGGAAGGGAGATATAGTGTGGCAGAGAGAGAGAGAGAGAGAGAGAGAGAGAGAGAGAGAGAGAGAGAGAGAGAGAGAGAGAGAGAGAGAGAGAGAGAGAGGGGCCTAATTTCATCAGTGGTAAGTTTAGTGCAGAGTTCAATCCTTTCAGTCTAATGACATTTTTCATTTCAATCAGTCCACCACCAGACGATTTTATGCAGCGTACGTGAGATTTCCTTGTTGTGAGGGCTTAGTAATGTATATATGTATCTACGCTTTCCTGTTTGAAAAGCCTCTCAGGCTGAATAAAATCGTCTGGCAGTAGCAAAATAAAATACCATCTTATTGGGAAGAGATTAACGGGGGATTTAAGCACTGCGCTGCTGTGGTGCGCTTGGATATATCATTCCTGCCAACACCAGACGATTTTACTGAGGCCAGAGATATACCAACAGTCAGAGGCGTAAACACTATCCCAAATAACCCTATAGGCGTAGCTGTTATTGGTGCCGGCACGACTTTTATTTAGCCTCACACCAGATGATTTGGGTAAAAAATACTAGCCTTGTGAGGTGTAGGTGTTTATTCAAGAAAAACTTTCTTCTTTTCTTAACTTTGTCAAGTTACTGGTACATACTTTAACCGGGCGGAACCTTGCCATCTCTCAGTCATGAGCTATAGCAAAATTTTAACAACAGAATATGGTCCTGCTTACAAAGAAGTGCTATGGAAATGATGCAGAGCGGCACTGTTGCCTTGTTCTGCCATTGAGCTACGGGAAATAAGCTGCAAAATTACTAAAACCCTTCTGAGTTAAGACGAATGAAATATAGCCCTGATAAAGAGCGTTATGATGTGCCCCGTGTCAGTGAGAATGACACTTTATCATAAGGATTTCCCAGCTTTGCCATCTTATCCCCCACCATACCATACCTCATTGTCATGCCATTTCCACCCTTCTTTTCTTTTCTCCTCCACCTCTCTTTCCTCAGTTCTCCCTCAGTTTCTTGCAGCTACCCTGTATTTTCTCTCTCTCTACTTCCCTTTCTCCTCCTCCCATTTCTGTCTTCCATTCCCATTCCTCCTCTTTATTCTTCTTCTCTCCTCTCCCCAATTCTCCCTCACTTCCTTCTTTTCAGTCCTTTTCTCTCACACAAGTCATTTCTTCAACGTAATTACATTTTCCCCAGCGGTTAGCCGCGTGATAGACCAATGAGACTCTTGCTGTTTTTATTTCCAATACACATTTACTTCTTTACGGTTATTCTCTATCTCTCCTCTCTTTTCTCTTTCCTTCTTGTCTTCTTCGCCTAGCTCTTCCTCGTTCTGCAATAACTTCTCCGTATTTTATTACTCTGTCTCTCCTCCTCCTCCCCCCATTTTTTGCATCACTTCTCATGTTTACTTCCATTACCTCTCTCTAATTCTCCCACACTCCTTTTCTCTTTTCGTTAAATCTTAAGCGTAAATAATTTTTCTCAGCAGATAACCTTGTAATGGACTAATAAGCCTTCTGTTATCTTTCTTGTTTGTGCACTAGGTATAATAAGAAATAAGTATCCAGACAGCTGGTATATATATATATATATATATATATATATATATATATATATATATATATATATATATATATATATATATATATATATATATTTAATGGGTACAGTTGTTTTTGTTATCTCGGCATGGTTGCTGTGTGTGGTTGTGTGATGCATCTTGAAATAATTCCGTAGTAGTATATGGACCTCATTCTTATGGTAGTTACAACTTCAGAGCAACGGGCAACTCAGGCATTTTTGCATACCGGTCCCCAAATGGCAGTTTCCACGTGCTTACTTCGTTGAACCATACTGCAGAACGCGTCAGTTCGGATGCATACTATATTTTGCCGGGTATACTGTACAGTCGTTGCAGAAAGCATGGTTTTCCAAGTGATCGATGATTTCACAGAGAGCGTTGTTGCTGTTCGCGTTTTTTCCTAAGGCAGGTATTTTTGTAGGGGAGGACACTTTTTTTTTCTCTCTCTTTAGGAATAGTGTTTTTTGTATATTTTGGAAAATTCTTACTTTGTTTTGTATCGATAAAATGAATAGGCAAACATATATAAGCTTGGGAATGTGATGAAAAATATTTTCCGACATTGTACATACTGCTTAAAAGTGTACACAGAGAATTAAAATTGTGGAGCGACTGCATTTCTGTGGAACTACACATAATCTCCGTCTGTCCCTCCTTGTTATCTTTTCTCTTCCTCCTTCCATTATATTTCCCTGTCTTCCTCGCCCTAAGAGTAGAGTGAGAGTGAGGGTGTGGTGGTGCTGGTGATACACAGTGTGGCTGATGGGGCCATTATCCCCGCCCTTACGCTAATCGTGGACGCGGAAATGACGGCCGCGGGTAATGAGGGGGATGAGCAGCTGAGGAGAGGAGCAAGGAGAGATAAATAAAGAAGAAAAGTAGGATGATTAGGGATATGGGGTAGTGGAAGAGAGGTGGATGAGAGGAGCAAGGAGAGAGGAAATGAGGAGAGAAAGTTAGTAAGATGAGGGATAGATGTTACTCAGGCCTCAGGGAGAGATGATGAGGTAAGCAAAGTTCCAGTAATTAAAGAAAAGCGAAAAGATAAAGGAAATGAGATGAATGAGAGAGAGGGATGATCAGCAAGGAAGGGAAACGGATTAAATGAGAGTGAGTGTTTTCACGCTGTCTTTTGACACTTGCGTTGCTTGGGCCAACCGACCTACTGCAGTAATTTTCTTATGTTCTTATGACAGAAAAGAGGGAGACGGGTGGAAGAACTGAGAAAGTAATGAGATCAGGTGAAAGGCAGAGAGATGAACACTAAGGAATAATACAGAAGAGACCTGAAAGTGAGGAAGAGGAAATGACAGAGATAAGGGGGAGCGATGTGGAACTGAGAGAAGAAAAGTGGTGAAAGAAGTGAGGAAGTAATGTCTGAAAGGAATGATAACAGATTGAGGGATCAGAAGTTATGAATGAGAGAGAGGGACGATGAGGAAGGGAGGGAAACGGAGGAAATGAGAGTGAGTGTTTTCACACTGTCTTTTGACACTTACGTTGCTTGGGCCAACCGACCTACTGCAGTTATTTTGTTACCTGCTTATGACAGAGAAGAGGGAGACGGGTGAAGGAACTGAGAGAGTAATAAGATAAGGTGAAAAGCAGAGAGATGAGGACTAAGGGATAATACGGAAGACCTGGAAGTGAGGAAAAGGAAATAACAGAGGTAAGAAACAAAGATGTGAAATTAGTAGAAGAAAAGAGGTGAAAGAAGTGTGGAAGTAATGACAGAAAAAATTGATGATAGACTAAGGGATCAGAAGTTATGATGGAAATGTGAGAAAGTGAAGAGGGAGAAGGAATGAGAGATAAATGGCAGAGGCTCAACAAAGTGAGAGAGTAATGAGAAGGAAAATAGCACAAAGTTCAGAAATAAGAGGTAACGAATTGAGAGGTAATGAAGGATATGCTAGGAAGTGACAGTAGGAACAGGAAAAATTAATAAAAAAACAGGAAGATGAGATGGAGGATAATCACGGGGTGGACGAGAGAGAGAAAGGGAGAGGGGAGTAATGAGGAGAAAAGAAAGGTAATATTATTCGTATATGAGGGAACAGTAAAAAGAGATGGTGTGGGAGACCATGGGCGAGGTGGAGAGATAAGGTGTGAGAAGGGAGGGTGGTGTATTATTAGCAGAGGGACTGTTATCAAGTAGGGACAAATGCCTGAAAGTTTCTTTTGTATTAGGTAACTCACTGGATGTGGCATCAGTCAGTACCGTACTAGCTAGGTTATTAGCTAGCTATATATATCTAGGTAGGAAGAGATAGGCAGTAACGAAAGGTTTGGAGGAAGTGGAAGAGAGTAATCACTTCAGTCAAAGATATTTTGTTAGTGACGCCGAAGGCGCAGCTGTTGAGACGGAGGTCGTTTCAGTATATATATATATATATATATATATATATATATATATATATATATATATATATATATATATATATATATATATATATATATATATATATATATATATATATATATGTGTGTGTGTGTAGTCAAAGCATGTCTTGAATACCTGATCCGATTAGGATCAAAATTGACACATACATTGTTTGTGTGTCATGAAAGAAGTAATTCAGTGTTGGTGGAAAACGATCAGAGATCAAGGCCAGGGGTCTGGGTCAGAGGGTGAGGTGTTTTTCCTGAATGCATGAACCGGTTCAAAACCGAATTGGCATATGCACTGTGTGTGTGGGAATGAAAAGAAGTGTTTTGATTGTAGTGCAGATCCGTCAAAGGTTACAGGTCACAAGACATGTGTGGAACTAAAAACCAGTACTTCGTTTTAGTGCTGATCCAACAAAGGTTACATGTCACTAGACAAATGATTTTAAGATGCGTGGACACACTGTGTTTGAAAAGCTGAAGGTGGTGGACAGGGGGAAGACTGGCTGAGGAAGAATTGTGTTCTTACCGCCCCTACTTCTGAGGTAATGAAGGAGAAGTAACGAGAGAGAAGCAATTAAAAGCATTGAATGTGGGGTGTGGTAAGATGAAGAGGAGGAAGAGGAACACAATAACAACACTGGAAGAATTGGACGAGGGAATAATGACTAAAGGAAGAGGGTGAACTTGATAGAGGGGAGAGTGTCTGATTGTGAGAGAGAGAATTGGAAGATGAGTTTAATATAGCGTTTAAGTTAACTGTCTGATGATCTGAGGCAACGCTTGTATTATACTGTATTCAGGCTAATGTTAGGCGATATTATTCAGCTAAAACTGAGTTGCAAAAGCCCATTGATTATTAATGTCTACATGATCGGAATAACTTCCTTGTTTTATTCCATTTATTATTGGATATGTTCGGTTGAGAGTCAGCCTGGGATTGTTAATTCTGGTACCATACATTCTTACGATCGTAACAACTTTATTATTTTAGACGAATTAATTCAGCTGAGAATGGGTCATAAGCGACTGAGAATGTTCAAGGATGAAGTGAACATGAAAGAGAGTTGAGTGATCGTGAGGGAGTGAATGAAAAGATGAGTTTGAGTAAACGCGTAAGTGAAAGTAGCTGAGTGTGAGACAGTATGTGTGAGTGAAAGAATGTAGGCCAGTTTTAATAAGAGACTTAAGTTGTGAAGGTGTTAACATGTGACACTGAGGAAAATTAGAGTGAGTGATTATCTGAGTTACAATAGAGTGATTGTAATTGTTATAGTTAATGAATCAGTGATTCAGTATTAGAGAAAGAAAACAGATGGCCGAGTGACTAAACGAAGGAAAGAAAGCCAGAAATGTCAATGGAAGAAAATGAGTGAGTAAATTAGAGAGAAATTTTTACTGGTGAGAAATAATTCAAACTAAAAAACAAGAATTTCGAAAGTGTAAATGATATGTGAATGTGTAGCTCATTTCACTGGACACTGTAATTAACTCTCAGGCTCCTCTGACTAACCCCCTTATGAATAAAATCGTCTGTAGTTAGTTGGAGTACAATGCAAGGCTTGACCCGACCATTAAAGGAATAAATCCCGTTTCTACTTTACTCCTCCTGTGTCTGGAATCGTCCCATTCCATTTACTAATGGAGATGACGACAACGACGACCATTAAATTCGAGTTCAGATTAAAAGGAGGGAACTCAACACTGCCAGCAAGATAAAGTAGGAGACCGAAACCTTGAGTAAAGAGCGATTGAGAAAAAGGTAGAGTACGAAAGTAATATTGGCTGGCTGTGTAGCAGAAAGGGAACTCACAATATCAGTGAAAGTCAGAATGACTGGGACTAAGACAGCATGAGGGAGTTAGAGTGAGTGAAAGTTGTGAGTCCCTTCAGTCCGAGGACGTAAATAATATTTTTCTCGCTGCTACCAGACAGTTTCACCATTTCAGGAGAACCCCTAGTATTGAAGACGTTAATGTAGACTGAAATCACTATTACTCTTAAGCTGAATAAAATCGTCTGATAGCTGCACTAAAAAATTACACAATGTTATCATGGTGCTGTACCGGTGATAAGAGTGAGATAGTAATAGCCATAAATTAGCTGATAAAAGATAGCTTACAATATCAGTGAGGAAAAGTGACACGACCAGCTGACGAAAACGCAAGCGAGTGTGATGAACTGAGAAAGGTTTGGAGGAAAACAGTGAGTGAGCGAAAAGACTGACAGAATGAAGAAATGAGAACTAAAACTATCGGCGAGAGAAAATGTGTAAGCGAGTGAGTATGAGTGTGTGAGTGAGAAATGCTGATGAAAATATAATAATGATTGAAAGCGAGTGGCAGAATGAAGAAAGTAAAGTCAGAGAGAGAGAGAAAGAGAGAGAGGGTGGGGGGAAGGGGAATGCTGCAGTTCAATACCAGTTAGTTACAAACACATCAGTAACTTTGTCGTATCCTTGCTCTTGATTTTGAGTTTGCATGTGTTTTGTGCTATACGTTTGTTTATGTTTTCCCGCGTGTTTTTGTTGGTTGGCTTGTATTTGTGTGTTTATAAGCGTGTTTGTGTAAGTTTGTGTTTGTGTTTGCGTGCAGTGTCATTGTGTGTGTGTGTGTGTGTGTGTGTGTGTGTGTGTGTGTGTGTGTGTGTGTGTGTGTGTGTGTCTGTGTCCGGATGTTATATGCTTAGTGATTTAAGTCATGTAAATATATGTGAGCCGGGAGTTATGAATGAATGTGTATGTGTGCTTATGTGTGTACCTGGTATGTGTGTTTGTACGTGTGTGTATACGAATGCGTGTGTGGGCGTGCAGCAATAGCCATAAAACTGACTTTTCTCATAAACCTTCATGAGCACACGCTCTCCCTCGCTTGTACTTTTGTCCCTGTTTTTCATACACACGCTCTCTTTGTCTCACTATCACCCTCATTTCAGACGCTCCTCCTCACCCTCAGTACTTCAGCCTCATGCATTTATACTCTCTCTCTCTCTCTCTCTCTCTCTCTCTCTCTCTCTCTCTCTCTCTCTCAAATAATATATATTCGTTAGTTTTCACTATCATTTTACATCGTTTTTCTGAATGTATCTTCCATAACAGAAGTAAAGCGTAAAGTACACATCTGTCTCCTTCTTCGGGTCTTCTTATCTGTATCTTATCCCTGACTGTTCATCTTTATCATTCCCCCATCCCATCTTTCTTCACGTCTCTCCCCTCATGCCTTTTATTATCATTCCCCCATCCCATCTTTCTTCACGTCTCTCCCCTCATGCCTTTTATTATCATTCCCCCATCCCATCTTTCTTCACGTCTCTCCCCTCATGCCTTTTATTATCATTCCCCATCCCATCTTTCTTCACGTCTCTCCCCTCATGCCTTTTATTATCATTCCCCCATCCCATCTTTCTTCACGTCTCTCCCCTCATGCCTTTTATTATCATTCCCCCATCCCATCTTTCTTCACGTCTCTCCCCCGATGCCTTTTATTATCATTCCCCCATCCCATCTTTCTTCATGTCTCTCCCCTCATGCCTTTTATTATCATTCCACCATCCCATCTTTCTTCACGTCTCTCCCCTCATGCCCTTTATACTCTTCCTGGTCGTCATATGTCTGAGTAGTGTTTTGGTCATTACAAGAACTTTTAGTACGTCGTCATTTTTAATGCTTGCCGACGCCAGATGAATTTAGGAAAGACCCTTCGTAATCCAAGGCATTAAAAATATCCTCCATTCACAGTCATCATAGCCTCCTCCCCCTTCTCCTCCTTCTTCTCCTCCAGTCATCATCATCATCATCATCAACATCACCATCATTTGCATCATCATCACCAGGACTATTATCATGGTCATCATCACCACCAGGATTATCATCATCATCACCACCAGGATTATCATCATCATCACCACCAGGATTATCATCATCATCACCACCAGGATTATCATCATCATTACCACCAGGATTATCATCATCATCATTATCGTCATCAGCAGCAAAATCACCACCATCATAATTATCCTCATCATCGTCTTCATCATTTTATACCGGTGTGTATGTAATCATTTCTTCATTAAGTTTGGTGTGAAATTAAAGCCATATTTTTCCGTGGCAGTTGTGCAAGGCAGTCAGCAGGAAGACCAGCCAGCCTTTCATCTTATTTTTGCCCACATAAAAATGTTTGAGTTGTCCCTCTCGTTCCACCTCATTAGTGAAGTTTGAAGCCACCACACACACACACACACACACACACACACACACACACACACACACACACACACACACACACACACACACACACACACACACACACACATATTATATATTTCACACTATTAAACATGCACATTTTTTTCACACTCCACCATCACCCTCCATCCTCATGATCTAACATGACCACCATGAATATATTCTCTCTCTCTCTCTCTCTCTCTCTCTCTCTCTCTCAACATTACCCCCGCCGCACCCACAACTTTTGGCTTCAGTTTTAACCCCCCATCCCCCTCTCCTTTACTTAATGCAATTGCCACTATCATGCAGATCCACCCTCTGCCCCCACACCCCCACCTTAACCTAATCACTTCATTACCTGGTTGGGGAAGAGGTTGTGATAGAGAGAGTGGGACGGAAGACGGTGAGGAAAGGGCGGAAGAATGCAGGGAGACAGTTATGGGAGAGGTAGGAAACTTGGAGGAAGGGGGCAGAGGACGGTAGGGAAGGGGAGGGAACTTGTAGTACAGGTAAGGGAAGAGGGGGAAATAACAGGGAGAGGGTGATTGAGGAATGGAGGTGGAAGGGAGCTAGGAAGACTGGGAGAGGGGAAAATGTTAGAAAGGGGAAAGGAATGGGAAATAGAGAGAGAGAGTGGGGAAGGAAAATTTTAAACAAAGAAAGGAAGGAGAGGAACAAGAAGGAAAAGACGTGATGGTAGGGGAAAGGAAGGGGAGTAAGTGGAGGGAAGAGGAAGAGGGTGGAAAGGGGAATATATTGGGAGGGAGAAAGGGAGGGGGGGGAAAGAAGAGGAAGATGGGTGGAAGGGGACGCTTGTAAATGTCTTGCAACTTATTCCAGTACTAACAGTGTATACTGTATATGATAATTTGCGAAGCCCGTGTGTGTGTGTGTGTGTGTGTGTGTGTGTGTGTGTGTGTGTGTGTGTGTGTGTGTGTGTGTGTGTGTGTGTGTGTGTGTGTGTGTGTGTGTGTGTGTGTGTGTGTGTGTGTGTGTGTGTGTGTGTGTGTGTGTGTGTGTGTGTGTGTGTGTTTGTTTGGTATTTTTTCAATATTTAATTTTTCCTCTCTGAAATAGGCATGTCTGGTGTGTTGTGCTCTGGTGTTGTTTCATGTTTTTTCGGTGTTCCATTGTGTTTCGTATATTTTTGTGTGTTGGAGTTCCGGGAGTGATTGTGGAGTTTGTAGTAATAAAGTGTAGCACAGGAAGAGTCTAACCCCACCTGTTCGGAAAATCTCTCCCAAGCTAAATTAAATCTCCAGAAGATGGCAATAATAGTAATTAAAATCCGTCATGGAATTCGTGGGTTTCAGTTACTGCGTTTGGTTAATAGTTACTTTTAATATTTTCTTGTAAATTGGTACTATATTAAACTACTTCACTCCCATGTCCTGTTTTATCGGATATGCTCTATTAATGCCACCACCAGACGATTTTATTCAGCTGTGGAAAGACTTCGTAAATTGGAGGAGGTAGTTATAGCCATTATTAACCCCATCACTACAAGAGGTTTGGTTTAAGCTGAATATAATCGCCTGGTGGCAGCAGGGGTAAAATTTTAAAACGCCGTCATGTAATCTACGAGACTATAGCACATTTACTGTATTACTGTGCCCACCATTCGGTTTTTTTTTATGTGAGGAAGAAGGAACCAAAGGCCATGAGCCCGCAAAACTGTTCCTTCTAAGAGAAAAACAAAATACAAGAGAGAGCCAAATTCAAGATCCATTCATTTCGAGATGCCTGGACACACTGCGTTTGAAAGACTGGAGATCATAGGAAGCAGGAAATACAGACAGAGGGAGACAGTTCCAGAGTTGACGTGTTGCATAAATGAAGGACTGGAAGTAACGGTTAACTCTTGCATTAGAGAGTTGGACAGAAAAGGGGTGAGAGTTTGCTGCTAGACGGGTGCTACGCGCCCGTCGTAGAAGTGGAGGAATGCATGCAGATAGTTCAGAGGAACAGTGACCATTGAAGTAGCGTTAGAAAATTGCTTTATTTGTGCCGTGTGTAATATATCGATGTATTCATATCAACAGATTGGTTATACTGCTGTATTGATGCGAATTTATTTTTAAAAAGTATTTGAAGTTGATATAGGCCTGTGCGGTGGAGCCAGGATTCCTGAGGCTCGAATAGTGTATGAATGAGTGTCTGGCCCATTTCGCTATGTATGCTGTTGCTAATTCTCACAGTTTCCTACTTTCTCTTTTCATATGTATCGTTCCGAATTCACTTCATCCTTAGGTGCGAAGAAGTCATGATGATGATGATAATGATGATGATGATGATGATGATGATGGTGACTGCGTCCAATTTATGCGAAATATTTTGCGAAGGAGATCTCTGCGATGATCTTTACTCCCCGTCTAAAATTTTAATGATCTCATATGAAAATGCCTTCACTCATTTTCGAGTTCATATTTCTGATGCCTGCCAAAATTGCCTGCCCGTGTGTGTGTGTGTGTGTGTGTGTGTGTGTGTGTGTGTGTGTGTGTGTGTGTGTGTGTGTGTGTGTGTGTGTGTGTGTGTGTGTGTGTAATACAGGTCACATACCGTATATTTAACCCTTTCATCTCCAGGTCATCTTGCTTTATGTGAATGCAATCATCTGGGGTTGTTGGTGAGGACCCAAGCTCATCTGACCCTAAAACCACCGGACTGCAGGTTGAAGTGGCCCTCTCCCTGCAGTCCACCATCATGCGTTTTGGGGGACAGGCAGGGAGTTGAGGGAAGGTTGTATAACTGGGCAGCGGAACCACCCCGTAATATTGGTGCCACTACGTGAAGGCGTCCGTCTCCAGCATTCCTGTGGTATTAATAAGAAAAAAATGATGACGTCCTTGGGCTGATGGGGGTAACCACATCACTACCATGACATTTATTTTTACATTGTTGATACTTTCAGACGATTTTAATTAGCTTTGGATAGACTTTTGTAACTGAAGGAGTTAGCTACAGCCTCCATTAACCCCTTCACCATAAGACAACTTCCGCTGAATGAAGTCATCTGCCACCAGCAACACTGTTATCATGTTCAAGTATGTCATTGTATTGGTGGTAATTATTTCACTTGACATCTAATATATTTGTTTTTAGTACATCATAATATATTTGTTTTTGTGTGTGTTACGGACGAGTCATTTTTAACAACTCCATTTAAATCTGAAGGCGTGATTTTACCATGGTGGTGTGGTTTGAGGAGGAATTTGTCCCAATGCTTTTTTTTTGGGGGGGGTGCAAGGGCGGCGACGTGCATAATTATTTTTGCCGTTTGTTTTGATGATTAAAATGTTAGCTTGTTTACATAGTAATAATGGAGTTAGGTCTGATGGGGGCAGGGTGGGGATGCAGGCGGGGAGGGTGAGGGTGAGGGCGAGGGAGGGGAGAGGGAATAAATCTGATGTTTGGATGGGAGGTAAAAGAGTGGGGTTTAGAGTGTGTGTTTGTGTGTGTGTGTGTGTGTGTGTGTGTGTGTGTGTGTGTGTGTGTGTGTGTGTGTGTGTGTGTGTGTGTGTGTGTGTGTGTGTGTGTGTGTGTGTGTGTGTGTGTGTGTGTGTGTGTGTGTGTGTGTGTGTGAGAGAGAGAGAGAGAGAGAGAGAGAGAGAGGCGGACTGACAAATAGGAATGAGACTGTGAGAGGGTAGACTAAATTAGGTCAAAGTTATCTCGTCATCAGGTCCTACATTCACACATCAACACACTCCCCATCCACTCCTTACATTATTACTAACACACTCCTTCTACCCCGTCTTACAGTATTCGGTCTGTTACCCTGTCTCTTGTATCTACTTTCAGCAGTCGGCCTTCCATTCATTACTCACTAACACGGTATTTATCAGTTCCTGCCTCTGCTTTCATTCCTCTTCAGTATTATTCACTTGAAATTCACTACACCTTTATTTACTCACTTCTGTAACTCCTTCCCATCACTGCCACTTATCTCCAGTCACACCTCACCCACAGTTTCACTCCCTGTCCTCACTTTTATTCTTCGTTAATACTCTCACCCACTGACTCCCTACAATTATACTGACTCACTCTTCTTCCTTTTCCATACTACTCTCAGTTGGTTACCATGCACTTATATACTGTCTCAACCTATCTCCCATACTCCTCACCCACACTCACAGTCTTTATCAGTTCCTGTTCCCATTTTTGTTTCATCAACAAACTTATGTCAACTCATTCACTCCTTTCCCCTCTTCTTCCCATTCTCAGTTAGCTGTCCAATCATTTATTTACTCATTTTTTATTCCATCTTTTCCATTCACTCATCACCCCCATCCACACCCGTTAGCCACTTCAATTTTTCCACTCCTTTACCCACACCCACTCCTCGAGTCACAACCACACCAGTACCTATTCATTCCATAATCTTTACCTACTTCCAGCTTACATTCAGTCTGTTTTCCACTCACTCCTTACCCACGCACAGACTCCATTTCCATTCCTATTTTCATTTCCATTCCTCATCTCATACCTCCAGTCGCAGTCACGTCCTCATCTACTCATCTTATCCCCACCCAGTTGTCTTATTTCCACTCTCGGGACACTCCCTGCATTCTCCTTCATTCAGCCACTGCTCGTCTACATTCACTTCCAATCTACCATATCTTCCTACTCCCAAATCTACTTTCACACCCATTCCCACACCCACGCCGACTCCCTACACACACATCCACACCGATATTGGCATTCATTTCCTGTCTGTATTTCACTCACTTCGAAATTCCAATTTCCACCTGTTCCCCGTCCACTTTCATCGCAGTGCAACACACACCACCCACCCTGCCACAGACATGCCCCTCAACCCTTTGGTAACTTATTTCACCACCCAATATTTTTACCCCATTCTTTACAATTCTATCACTTCTTTTACTGTTACTAACATCAGACGGTTTTTCAGAGTGTGAGAAAGGGTTAAAGTTTCCAGCACAGTTAATGTCTTATATTTTATTCTCGTTCTCATCAGGCGATTTTATTCTTACAAGAGATCTCCCGCAGTGATGGAGGATAGAAAGTAGTTTATAAACTATTATTATTATTTTTTTTAATGTAGGCCTATATTGTTGTACATTGCTTCCACAATCGGAAAACTATTCAGCTTAGGTAGGAACCATTGTTATTTAGTGGTTAATTCCACACTGGCACTCCGTAACACATTGTTCCATTTCTGCTCCACATTCATACTCTCTACCATTCACCATTCACTCGCACACCACTTACCTACTCTTTCACAACCCCACCCCAGCTCCCTCTCATCATGCACTGTGTTTCTTGTGCTTCCTTATCTCCTACTCCCCCCAGTCTCGTGAAGCCTCCACTCCCTTGTATTCCCTCAAACTCCAATCTCACACTCTCTCTGTCACTCACCCATTCTTCCATTAACCCATCTCACCTTCCTTGTCATTCACATTATCTCGTCCCCACCTTGGTTCTCTCCCAGCCTGTATCTCCGCTGTCTTCTGCTTCCTAGCATCCATTCACCCGCTCTACCCCTACATCATTCATGCTGCCTTCCATATACTGAAAACCCTCCTTTTTCACCAACAATATCCATTTTCTTGCACTCTCTCACACCTACATTCATCCACTCTGTCATTGCCTTAGACACTCATTATTCCAATGTCTTTCTTATCCACCCCACCTGGTCCATAATTCACATTGTTGCTTCCCTACACTGTCTCTTCTCCTGTCCCAGTTAGCATCTCCACTCTTCACCATTCTTGAATACTACAATTTCATCCTTTCGCCTCTCCTTCCCCAATTATTGACACTGTCTTCCTTTCCTTCATTTGCCTCCTTTCTCACGTGGGGCCTCCACTCTCTCCTATTCCTTCACACACCTGCCCATTCTCTTCCTTACATACAGTTATTTCTTTTCTCTCCCATTATCTCCACTTTCACCCAGTCACGCACCTGCCCACCCCTCCTCCCTAACTCTCCCTGGCCCACATTATTCATGGTACCATCCTTTCACTTTTATTTCCTCCATTGCCACCCATTACTTTCTCTTCCATGCATTTCTCTTACCCCAGTCTTTAATCACTCATTCTGTTAGCCACTTCCACGCATCCAGTCTCCCATTCGCTTACCTACCCATCTCCGTTATTCACTGTTATTCAGTCCCTCCCCTATACTTCCCATACTCTTACATCAGCGCCACTTTCTTTCATTCCTCTTTACTCATTTTGTACTCCCCCTCTCCCACATCATTCATATTGTCTTCCCTATAATCATCTTCCTCCTTTCTCAGTTTGTGTTTTCACTCTCTTCCATATCTTTACACTTATGCTGTTCCCATTCTCATTTATACATTCAGTATCCTCCTTTCCTCTCTATTACCTTTACACTCTTCCACTCTTTTATACGTCTGCCTCACCCACTTTCACTGCCGTCCCTTCTGATCGTTCACACTGTCTTTCTTATACAATTTCCTCCTTTCCCTCCCTGTCTCCATTGTCTCCCATTCCCTCACTCCTCACCTCCCCACTCACTCTTATTCCTCAACTTACCCCATATTCAGCTCCCAACTTAACCACAGCTCCACTCCATACTCTCCACATCTCCACTTCCCACATCCTTACACCCTCACGCCCCGTATCTCCACATCCATACTCCCCATACCTCCATTTGTCACATCCCAAGTCCTCAGAGTCTAATGCTTACAGTCCCCGTTTCCTCACATCACCATTCCCCACATTCTGAACTCCAAAACTCTCTTCCCCACCCTTTCACATCTTCCCATCTCCACTTCCCCATTCCCTGAACCCGTAGTCATCCACTCATCAAATTCTCATATCCCTCACTCCAGTACTTCTCCTTTCACTTTCCAAAATCTTCACTCCCTCACACTCCTACTCTCCGACTTCCCACTTTTTTATACCCCTACCCCCAGCCTTATACACCCCATTTCCCCACACCCTTACACTCCCTATTTTCCCTGCCCTCTTTTTTTCTCACACACCTTTTCCCACACACTATTTCCCTTCACCCCCACATTCCCACTCTCCCATTGCCACACACTCATACCCCCACTCCCCAGCTGCACCACTCAGACCCGCTGTGCTCAATTTAGCCTGGGCAGGATTCATAGTCTGTTATCCAATATAAAACCAATCGTTGGCGGGTTAATGTATTTTACCACTCCATCCAGCCAGCCAGCCTGACCCTCACCCTCTTTCCTCCTCCCCCACCCACCTCCCGTGCCTGGCAACCCCCCCTCCCCTGCTCTGCCTCTCCCTCACCCTACCTGCCTTTCCCTCCTGCCTACTTCTTCGCCCTTTCTTTACCCCTCTTTCCCTTTTTTCTGCCATCATCCTTTGCCTCATTCCTCCAGTCTCCCTCCTTCCTTCCTGCTTTACCTCTCTCTCTCTCTCTCTCTCTCTCTCTCTCTCTCTCTCTCCCCTACTTCATCTCAACTGCTTCATCCGCTCTGCCTGTTTCTCTCCCTTCCTTACCTCTGTTACATCTCGTTATTTTTCCTTCCTCTCCTTCCATCCTGCCTCTCTACCCTTCTCCATGCCATCTACCTCTACCCCTGACCTTATTCGTTCTATCTCCGTGTATCTGTTCCGATAGATGCCATTCTGTGTATCCATATCTCGCTCCCTTGTTACACCCGTTCTACTCACCTGCCTCGACTCCCATGTCTCTCATCCCTCCCCTACCCTCCATCTCTCTCCATTCTCTCTCACCCATACCCACTCCCACCCTTTCCCTTTCGCCTCTCTCTCTTTTTTCTCTCCCCAGTCTCCCCCGTCCTAACGCTATATTATCTCTTCTTTTTATCCCCCGCTTCACCCGGCTGCTTCTCCCCACCCTCTCTCACCCCTTCCTACTTTTCGTTCCTCACCTCGCCTCACCTCAGCTCACATTACCTCAATTCACCTCTCTTCTTCTCCTCTATCTCCTCTCCTCGCATCGTACCCCTTCTTCCTCCCATACTTTATCCCTCGCTTCCTTTCCTCACTTCATCCCTTTTCTTCTTCCATCAAATCATCCCTCAGGTTCTACCGAATGTAGGACGTTTCAGCCAAGGACGTTTCGGCCATGGGCCACCAACTTGAGTACAAGCTTAAGCGCCAAGCTAAGTCCCAACTCAAGTGCCAACCCAAGTCTCAAATCAAGCACAAACGTAAGTCTCCAGCGCAATCTTAAGGCCCAACTCAAGTGCCAACTTAAGTCCCAACGCAAGCGCAAAAATAAGTCCCAACTCAAGCACCAACCTAAATCACAACTGAAGCGCCAACTTAAGTCCCAACTCAAGTGCCAGCTCAAGTTTCAATTCAAGTCCCAACTCGTCCCAACACAGGTACGAACTTCAGTCGAAATACAAGTACCAACTTAAGTCCCAAAGGAAGGACCAACTCAAGTTCTAACTCAAACGCTTACTTAAGTCCCAACTCAAGCACCAACTTAAGTCCCAAGTCACGTGCCTACTGAAGTCCCAAATCAAGTGCCAACGTAAGTTAAAAATCAAGTGCCAATTTAATTCCCAACTCAAGCGCCAACTTGACTCCGAACTCAAGCGCCAACCTAAGTCTCAACTCAAGCGCCTACTCAACTCAAGCGACAACTTAAGTCCCAACTCAAGTGTCAGCTTAAGTCCCAACTTAGTGACAACGTGCCAGCTCAAGTACCAACTCAGGTCCCAACTCAGGCACCAAAATAAGTCGCAACTCAAGCAAAAAATTAAGCACCAACTCAAGTGCCAGCTTAAGTCCCAACTCAAGCACCAGCTTAATCCCAAGTCAAGGGCCAGCTTAGCTCCCAACTCACACACCAACTTAAGTTCCAACTCAAACACCAACTTAAGTTCCAACTCAAACACCAACTTAAGTCTCAAATCAAGTGCCAACGTAAGTGCCAACTCAAGAGCTAACTTAAGTGCCAGCTAAAGCGCCAACATATGTAGCAACTCAAGTGACAACGTAAGTGCCAACTCATTTGACAACATAAGTGCCAACTCAACTGCCAACTTATGTCCGACCTCGGCGCCAGCTTTTGTACCAGCTCAAGTGACAAATTAATATTCTACTCAAGTTCCAACTTGAGTCCCAACTCAAGCGCAAACTTAAGTCCCAACTCTAGTGCCATCTTAAGTCCCAGCTCAAGGGCGAGCTTGGGTCCCAACTCAAGCGCCAACTTAAGTCCTAAATGAATTGTCAACTTAAGTACCAAATCAAGGGCCAACGTAAATGTTAAGTTCAAAAGTAAGTACCAAATGCAAGTGTCAATGTGTTACAGACTTATAAGGTAATATTTCTGGTCAAGCCATAATGAACATAGAATAGTGTATACTTTTAGATGGGAGACATGTAAGTAATTACGAGAAGCATATGATAATGGTTATTATATACAGTATATTTCTATTATTTGACATTTGTTTTGCTGTACGTATCTCGTATATTCCTTGCCCACTGTAGGCCTACAGAGTTAAGTGATTAATTTATAGATTTGATTATACAATAGTATATAAATAATGATTTGGATTAGGTATTTACTGTAGGGCCGGCTGCAGCATTGCTACTTGACCCGTTAAGTGGTTGAGTTTTATCATAGTCTGATTTAAACACAATTTTTCACAGAAAATTCTAGTACAATCCAAGTCAGTAATCCTTAATTTTATTTAATCCCATTGCCATATGAATGTAAATCAAATGTTAGGTCAATTACCTCACACACACACACACACACACACACACACACACACACACACACACACACACACACACACACACACACACACACACACACGTAGGCGCCCATGAACACGCATTTCTACAACCCCCCCCCACATCCGTATGCCACCCTTCATCCCCCCCACACACACACGTACACACACACACACACACACACACACACACACACACACACACACACACACACACACACACACACTATATATATAATTTCCACTAACAGCAAAAAACACAAATATAATAAGTGAGTATTGAAACTGGACGAGGAATTGCTTGCAAAAATAATTTATATTATCGATTAATTTTCACACAAACGTAATGGCAGACGTACAGTACGAAATTAGGTACGAAAGTTCGGAACGAAATTTCATTTTATTGCACCAGTACGGTACGGTTCTTTATGTATGCAACGAAACTACGGTGCGGTATTTTTAAACTATCGGAATTATGATATTTTTTCCGTACCGTACCGTACTGCCACCCTTGGCGCCCATGAACACACGCATTTCTATAACACCCCCCCCATACATCCGTATGCCACCCTTCAACCACCCTCTACACACACACACACACACACACACACACACACACACGTAGGCGCCCATGAACACGCATTTCTACAACGCCCCCCCCACATCCGTATGCCACCCTTCACCCCCCCCCCACACACACACAAGACTATATTGAAATGGGGAGAGTCGGACGGGAAAGTGAGAGGGTAAAGTGAGAGGGGAGTGGGGGGAGTAGGCAGAGTGGACGTGGGAAAGGATTGCAGAAAATGAGAGAGGGTGTGAGGAGTGTGAGAGGGGAATGGGGAGAGTGGGGAGAATGAGAGGGGAGTGGGGAGAGTGGCAGTGGAAGGGGAGTGGGAAGAGACTGCGGAAAATGAGAGAGGAATGGGGAGAGTAGGTCAGTGGGTAGAAAGTAGGTTCAGACGGAGGGTACCACAGCTATAGTGACGTTTGATGACTTTCCTTGCAGCAGCAGCAGAGAGAGAGAGAGAGAGAGAGAGAGAGAGTGTGTGTGTGTGTGTGTGTGTGTGTGTGTGTGTGTGTGTGTACGTAGTTACTCTTATGCCTGTTCACAATCGTGTGTGTATTAAAAAAAACTGTCATGAAAAAAATCCCTTCTTATGGCCAAGATATAATTTTTTCTGCTAAGGTTTGACCAGCTTTTCTGGATCGTAACGTCTGTGTGATCCCTCTCTCTCTCTCTCTCTCTCTCTCTCTCTCTCTCCGTCATTGCCTACAGCTAAAGACAAAAACACAGACACATTATATTCACTACAGTGCTTTTCCCTGCCTCACCCTGGCTCTGCCTCCCTCTCCCTGCTTTTTCCCACCCGTTTCTGCCTCTCCCTGCCAGTCTCTGCCTCACCCTTCCTCAGTGTACGTGTGTGTATTTGTACACGCGCGCGCGCGCGCGCGTGTGTGTGTGTGTGTGTGTGTGTGTGTGTGTGTGTGTGTGTGTGTGTGTGTGTGTGTGTGTGTGTGTGTGTGTAAGTTTGTGTAATTATGTGCCTGTGGGTGTATGTGTCTCACCACAATGCACCGCTAGACACCCACTCCACCCCACCACCAAACACCTTCTTCATTTCTTGCCACAGAAAACTTTAATATTCATGGATCATTTTCAAAAATCAAGTTCGAGTATGTTTTACCGTATTGTGATGAAAAAAAAAAAAAACTGCAATATTGGGATCAGATATGAGTACAGAGATGTTTTATATAAAGTGTGAGACTCAGTGGGCAATACGTATGGTGTTAGCTTGGCTGGTGCAGGGCATCTGTGTTACCATGGCAACCTGCCCACCTCACAACACACACACACACACACACACACACACACACACACACACCTCTATCAGCAAGGCCCACCATAGAATACTTGTGTTTGTGTATGTGTGTGTGTGTGTGTGTGTGTGTGTGTGTGTGTGTGGCTATACGAATATGTGGTTGTGTGTGTGTGTGTGTGTGTGTGTGTGTGTGTGTGTGTGTGTGTGTGTGTGTGTGTGGTTAGGTATGTGGATGTGTTGTGTGTAAGATGGGGTAAGGGGTGTACGGTTTGATGTGGTTGCAGTGTGTGTGTGTGTGTGTGTGTGTGTGTGTGTGTGTGTGTGTGTGTGTGTGTGTGTGTGTGTGTGTGTGTGTGTGTGGTTATACGAGTATGTCGTTGTGTGTGGTTATGTATGTGTGTGTGTGTGTGTGTGTGTGTGTGTGTGTGTGTGTGTGTGTGTGTGTGTGTGTGTGTGTGTGTGTGTGTGTGTGTGTGTGGTTATACGAGTATGTGGTTGTGTGTGGTTATGTATGTGTGTGTGTGGGGGTGTTGTTGGGTATGTGGATGTGTTGTGTTCACGGTGGAGTAAGGCATGAACGGTTTGATGTAGTTGCATGTGTGTGTGTGTGTGTGTGTGTGTGTGTGTGTGTGTGTGTGTGTGTGTGTGTGTTAGTTCACTACACGTCAAACGACTTTGGTTATACATAAGAAGACGTGCTATTAAAGTTTGGGCACAACTATAATGCAATGTTCTATGAAGTCAACTACACTCATAATAACGCGACGCTTCGTCTCCTCTTGTCTGTCTCCTTACCCTGCGTCTGTCTGTCTTCTATCTGTCTGTCTCTGTCTTCCTGTCCCTCTATTGCAAACCACAAACTTCTCAACTCTCCACAACGTCCTAGATTATCATTGTATCACGCAGTATATTATTTTTCCATTGTAAATGGCCCAAATTTTCGTCCTTTTGCAGCTTACTTCACATGGGTCATTGGCAGAAACGGACAACGCTACGGCTCCCTTTCCATACCACTTTTTTGTGACTTACGTTTTCTAGCATTAATCTATTGCTACAACTCAGCATTCAGGTTGGAGGGATGGAAAATTTGAGCCAAGTTAGAGTAAAACGAGTACAGAATTATAGTCGTGGCGCGCGACTCTGAGGTGGATATTCTCGTGGCCTGGCAACTACCATTCAAAAGTACGTCTGATTTCGTGTATTATATGAGACGCATGTGATTCGTGTATAATATGCTCGTGTATAATAATAACATTCGTGTATAATATATTCGTGGTTAATATTTTGATTCGTGCATAATATGATACGAAATCGGTCGCACTTTTGAATGGTAAGTTGCCAGGGTACGATAATGACCTCAGAGTCGTGCGCCGCGACTGTAGTAAAAGTCAAACAGCATACCTTTGGAGGGTGCAGCGGGAACAAGGCGAGATCACAGGCAGGAGGACAATGGCGGGAAAATCCAGCAAAATCTAACCACCAGCTTATGAAGTGACGCCAACAACACTCGTGCCTCACAAGCGGTTCAAAATCCAGTCCCCTTTATCAATAAACACCTGTGACTTTAGAGTATGGTAATAGAAATTAAAATAATTGTGTAGACGTGATGTACTGACGCACTCTCTCCACGGAGTCTACCTCTGACCTACAGTTTATTGCTTCTTCGTCACAATGCTTCGAAACTGATGACTCTCTGTCTCGGACATGATGGGTGGCCGAACCTTTATCCTTGTCTTGTAATCCTGACCTTTTACTGAATGCTGTAAATATCGAATTACTTCATCCTAACCTAATTCAAAGTGTAATGACAGAGATGATCTGCACGCTTGACTACCCCCGCACCTTTTGTGACGCCACAGACTAAGTCGGGCTGGGCTTTCTGTTCAGGGAAAACCAGTAAAATGGATGGGTAACTGCGAAAAATTAGTCAGTGTCCGCTGACTCTTCCTGCTCAGCTTCCAGCGACAACGTTCCCCAGATAGAAAGGGCTTGTACGGAATGGTTTATTCAAAATCTAAATAAAGAATAGGATAATCTGCTGACTTTTTCCGATAATTTTGCTAACAGACAGGCAGGAAGACAAAGGCAGACAGACAGGCAGGCAGGTATACAGGTAGGGAGGCAGACTGATAGACAGATATAATTATAAACCTGGCCAAACACGTAGCTTCATCGGGCTTTCTCGGTTGGCTGTAATAACACCCCTTAGTAGCAGAAAAAACGATTGCTGTTTTCTGGTCGCTTTTGTCATTACACATTTTGTTTTCAGCCATACTCGTACCAGATCACGTCAGTTAACAATGATGTGCGTATTTGGGAATTACTAAAGCTTTAGTTTCATTCTGTATATGAGAGGAAAAGGCAGTGAAAACATCGATGGTACATCAACAGTCTGATACCACAGCCTACTCCTGTTCGCCTCTGCCTGGGTTTTTTCCTTTAACCATTTTTTCCCCGAATGGAGAGTTGTGGCAGACTCCTGTATTCCATAAACTAACATTTTATTCATTCTACGTACAGTGTGCTCAAACGTGAACTGATTTTGTCCTATTGTGCGAAAATATTGCACTTCAC
Organism: Coenobita brevimanus; assembly: GCF_032717465.1. Lineage (NCBI taxonomy): Eukaryota > Metazoa > Arthropoda > Malacostraca > Decapoda > Coenobitidae > Coenobita > Coenobita brevimanus. The sequence goes on along the minus strand of NW_027643307.1, from coordinate 202,650 downwards.
TGGCCACGAGCCTTTAGGTAAGGAGATTTTGGAGTGATGTAGGTGCTGGGAACCCTCTGTATCTTGACTACTTTTGGGCTGGAAATTTACTGTTATTATTATTTTCATCATCATCACTATTAGTTGTAGTAGTAGTAGTAGTAGAAGCAG
>NW_027643307.1:172500-185000 GCF_032717465.1 Coenobita brevimanus | reverse complement strand
AAAACTAACCCCATTTTTTTCAAGACAAAATTTATATAGAAAGAAAAGATGATAAAATTTTGTATATTGAGAAACAGGAAAGGCCCGCTATTGTTTTTCTTATGCTTTATTTAAAAATTTGAAAATACTGATTGGAAACTCACCGGGAGAGAGACGCTGGCTATGAGCTGCTGTTTGGGGCAGTATGAGTTGCTATCTTGTGGAGGGAGGGTGGTTGATGAACGCTCGTGTTTATTATTATTATTATTATTATTATTATTATTATTTTGCGGGCGTGTAGAGACGAAAAGGAGTATGTAACAGTCGAACCCAGATCTGTGTGATTTGCAGGGAGTGTCTGTGTGTTTTTCCGTGTTTTTTTGTGCTTGTAAAGGGAACAGAAATATTACAAGAGTTTTTCTCGTGTGTTTTTCTGTGTTTTAGCGCGTGTGTGGAGACGAAAAGGAATATTATCAGTCAACCCAGATCTGTGGCACTTGTAGTGGCAGCGGCTGGGTGTTTGGCCGTGTTTTTTTCTGTGTTTTTCCGCCTGTGAAGAGAAGAGGAATATTGGAAGACGAAGGAAGTGTTTTAGTGAAGTGCTATTGGAGAGAGACAGCGAGGGGAGCGATGTGACCAGGGAACTAGTGCAAGGTAAGGAGAGAGAGAGAGAGAGAGAGAGAGAGAGAGAGAATGAATTACTAAAGCTCTACAACTTTCCACGGCACTTCTTCGTGACTACCATCATATTAGAGAGAGAGAGAGAGAGAGAGAGAATTATTAAGGCTGTTCAACTTTCCACAGCACTTCTTCGTGACTACCATCATATTAGAGAGAGAGAAAAAAAAAATCGCAGGCTTTTTGTGCCGTGCTGTAGGTAGGTAAATATGTGTGTGTGTGTGTGTGTGTGTGTGTGTGTGTGTGAGAGAGAGAGAGAGAGAGAGAGAGAAAAAAAAAAATTTTGCAGGCTTTTTGTGCCGTGCTGTAGGTAGGTAAGTGTGTGTGTGTGTGTGTGTGTGTGTGTGTGTGTGTGTGTGTGTGTGTGTGAGAGAGAGAGAGAGAGAGAGAGAGAGAGAATTTCGCAGGCTTTTTGTGCCGTGCTGTAGGTACGTAGGTAGGTAGGTAGAGAGAGAGAGAATTTCGCAGTTTTTTTTGTGCCGTGCTGTAGGTAGGTAGGTAGGTAGGTAGAGAGAGAGAGAGAGAATTTCGCAGGTTTTTTGTGCCGTGCTGTAGGTAGGTAGGTAGGTAGGTAGGTAGAGAGAGAGAGAGAGAATTTCGCAGGTTTTTTGTGCCGTGCTGTAGGTAGGTAGGTAGAGAGAGAGAGAGAGAATTTCGCAGGTTTTTTGTGCCGTGCTATAGATGTAATAGGAGCTTCTTAACACCTTCTCCATAGCGATTTATTTTGCATATTACACCTACAAGCTTTTTTATTTAGGTCACCCATATAGTTTTCAGCAGTAATAGAAAACGGGATATCAAGGTAATATATGCAGAATGAGTCGCTATGAAAAAAGTGTTACGGATTATTTTAAAACTACTAATGTGACACAGCGGTGTGATTTTGTAAGTAACGTGTGTGTGTGTGTGTGTGTGTTGTAGTTGTAGTAGTAGTAATAGTAGTAGTAGTAGTAGTAGAAATAGTAATAGTAGTTGTAGTAGTAGTAATAGTAGTAGTTGTAGTAGTAGTAATAGTAGTAGTTGTAGTAGTAGTAATAGTAGTAGTTGTAGTAGTAGTAATAGTAGTAGTTGTAGTAGTAGTAATAGTAGTAGTTGTAGTAGTAATAGTAGTTGTAGTAGTAATAGTAGTAGTTGTAGTAGTAATAGTAGTTGTAGTAGTAATAGTAGTAGTTGTAGTAGTAATAGTAGTAGTTGTAGTAGTAATAGTAGTAGTTGTAGTAGTAATAGTAGTAGTTGTAGTAGTAATAGTAGTTGTAGTAGTAATAGTAGTAGTTGTAGTAGTAATAGTAGTAGTTGTAGTAGTAATAGTAGTAGTTGTAGTAGTAATAGTAGTAGTTGTAGTAGTAATAGTAGTTGTAGTAGTAATAGTAGTAGTTGTAGTAGTAATAGTAGTAGTTGTAGTAGTAATAGTAGTAGTTGTAGTAGTAATAGTAGTTGTAGTAGTAGTAATAGTAGTTGTAGTAGTAGTAATAGTAGTTGTAGTAGTAATAGTAGTAGTTGTAGTAGTAATAGTAGTTGTAGTAGTAGTAATAGTAGTTGTAGTAGTAGTAATAGTAGTTGTAGTAGTAGTAGTTGTAGTAGTAATAGTAGTTGTAGTAGTAGTAATAGTAGTTGTAGTAGTAGTAATAGTAGTTGTAGTAGTAATAGTAGTAGTTGTAGTAGTAATAGTAGTTGTAGTAGTAGTAATAGTAGTTGTAGTAGTAGTAGTTGTAGTAGTAATAGTAGTTGTAGTAGTAGTAATAGTAGTTGTAGTAGTAGTAATAGTAGTTGTAGTAGTAATAGTAGTAGTAGTAGTAGTAATAGTAGTTGTAGTAGTAGTAATCAATCAATCAATCAATCAATCGTCTTTATTTCGTATCTCGTGATACATAAAATATAATACATTTCATCATCATAAATACTATAGATACTCCTTTACAATTGAATTTAATAAAATATTTACAATAAATAAATCCTTAACAATCAGATCGAGGAGTTGATCCAATTTCATTAATTAAAAAAAAATAAATAAATAAATAAATTCAATATATACAATTTGCATACCAACACATTCAGTATCAACTGTTATACATCTTTTTCGAAATTTACATTAACTCCACACCACTTATTTCCTCATGGTTCTGCACCCACTGAATTCTGGCATTTATAATGTCCACAGAGTTATCCAATATATCTATCTCATATTTATCATAAAAATATTTCAATAAATGAGGAACATGGTGGCCAGAGGACTGATAAAATAACCTAAAAACCGCATTATTCTTTCTACTTAGGGCTTTACAATACCTAGCTTGCACTAGGGCAACATGGTGTCTAAGTAAAAGTAGTCCTGCTGCCTTAGATATACTATGATTACTTATTAATCTTGGCACATTATATATTTTCTTAAGAGCATTTGCAAATGCACTTTCAAAGCTTCTGAATACATTGCTTTTAAGCATATCTTTCATATTCCAAATACTTAAACCATAGTCAGGGACACAGTATGCTTTAAACAAATACAGTAACGTCTGTGCATTAACGTTCTTAAATTTTCTAATTACTGAATTAAATTTAGCATAAAATGAGTTCAATCTGGAAATAAATATCTTGATTATCAGAAAAGTTGTCTTGAATTACATGGCCTAAATATTTGTATTCATTTACCACTTCATAACAATTTAAATAACGGATACCTTGTGCCTGTTTCTTATTATGTTGAAATATAACAATTTTTGATTTATCATTGTTAATTCTTAAATTAAGACTATTAATATTCTGTTCAAATATGTCACACAAATATAGAATATGCTCTTCACTATCAGCTAGTAATGCTATATCATCAGCATATGCAATTGCATTCAATCTAACAACCCCAAGGCAGCAACCCACATCTGTTTCCGTCAGGGTTTTTAAAACATTATCTATGTACAGTTTAAAAAGTAAAGGAGAAAGAACTCCTCCCTGCCTCACTCCTTTATTAATTATATGATACATTCCTTTACTCCCATTCCATGTAATTCTTGCTAACTGGTTTCTTAAATATCTCATTAAAGTTAATGTTAAGTCAGGGGGAACTCCTTTATCCAGTAAAATATGACCCAATTTAAAATGATCAACATTATCAAAGGCCTTTGATAGATCCATAAAAGCTATGTATGATTTTCTGCCTCCTTTTTGTATATGACCCACTGGTTACTTTTCATAAAAAACAAGCCTCTCTACTAGACATTCCATTACAGAAGCCAAATTGTTTGGAATCAAAAAATACACTCTCACTTAAAATATTTAAAAATGAAGTTCTAAAATTTTTAAAAGACAAGATGAAACCATTACTGGTCTATAGTTAGCAGAGTCCGCTGCATTACCCTTCAGATCTTTCACTATGGGAGTGATATCACTCCTTTAACATTTCAACAGGTATGTAACAATGAGTAAAACAACTGTTGATAAAATGTGTTAAAATATTTAAAAACTCCACTGAAGCATGCTTTAGTAAAAAGAATGTAATCCATCATGCCCTATTCCATCATTCAATGACTTAAATAACACAGAAAGTCTATCAACTGATATGCATATATGAAACTTTCTTTAAATTTTCCACCTTTCTTTCAATACTGTGAGAAAGGAGTCCTCTTCATCACCACTACTAACATCTCCAACTCCTCTGAGCATTCTTCCATTAAAAATGTTTATTATTTCCTTATCATTACTGGTCCCATCAACTACTTTTGATGACCTTATTTTATTACTTTGTTTCTTGATTTCTTTCCAAAAGGCTGTCATATTCTTATTTAAGAATTTTTCTTCCACAGCCTTTGATCTTTCATTAATTTCTTCCTTCTTGCACTTAGAGAGTGCTAATTTAAATTCTTTCCTACTACCAACCATCTTCATGTACTCCTTTGAATTTCTTTCTTTTCCCTTTTTCAACCATTCCATGTAGTCACAGCGTGATCTCTCATACAGTGTTTTAACATTTCTATTCCAACCAGGAATAATTCTGTGTTTATTTTTTCTTACCCTCATACCCTTATATTTCTTAGTACGAGATGATAATGAAGAAATCAGTTGCTCATAAAAAATATCAAGTTCTTGTATATGCTGCTTACGTTGGCATCCAATAACCTGGCAACTTAATGTTTCAAGAGCAATTAACCTTGTCAAATCATTATTAACATCTTTTTCTATTGTTTTAATATCATCAGCACTTAGGCTGTTCCAATTTAAAAAGTCCTCACTAACACTTGTTTCTCCCTGGCAAAATGTACCAAGGCATTCTTCAGGGCAATTTATGTACATACATACAACCATTGGTAAATGGTCTGATCCAATAAAAGAATATAACACCTGTATATTAGAAATTATAACATTTTTGGAATCTCTACCTATAATATGGTCTAACCATTTTGTGTAGGAGTTGTTGTAAGGAATAAATGTAAATGTGTTAATATCAAGCATATCATAATCAAAACATTTCAGGTCATTTCTCCCAATAAAATTGCTGAGATTATTCCATGCTCTACCTATAAAATGGGTCTGCATTAAAATCTCCTAAAAAATACACATTATCATAGCTATAATTAATTAAAACCTGCTCCAACTTACTCAGTGACTCCAAATAAAGTTCAAGGGTGACATCCTCCCAAACATCACTTTTTACATATACATTTACCAGTAATACTGTGAAACCTCTCACTGACAATTCCAAAATTATCATATTTGCTTCAAGAGATATAACTTTAACTTGAAAGGAAGCATTCTTTTTCCACAGACAAACAAGCCCTCCCTCACATCTTCCTCTAAATGATTTAACTGATTTCTCTGAATAGCCAGCAGCAGATCCCACACCCATATACCTTTCATCAATAAAAGCAATATCTCCCAGCCTATCTTCTTTAAGAAATGATTCTTGCAAAAAAATAACATCATAACTTCCATCTGCAAGTGAGCGCACCACATCTATGTTTTTCCTTAATGAACAACAGTTGTAAGTACAAATAGTAATATCCATAATGATGTAGGGTACAGTATTATGCTTCTCTATACTACAATATTAAAAATGCACAGAAAAAAAAAAAAAAAATACAGACAATGAAGCTTAAAAGTACCAGAAAAAAGTCCAGTAAAAAAATAAAAAAATAAATAAACTCCTATCTAAAATTATCTATGAAAGAAAAAATATAAAAAAGAAAGGTTCAATATAGGATGATAAAAACTGAAGCAAAAGGAGGCAGATAGTGAAAAAAAAATACATATACATATATACATATATATATACACATACATAGACACATACATACATATACATATACACACATACATATACATATACATACACATATACATACATATACATACACACACACACACACACATATATATGTATATAAAACTCCAATAATAAAATACCAAAAGATTAAAAAATATGCAATAAAATAATAAAGTCTAAGATATTCTGTAACCATAAAATACCCACAGTAGTTGTTGTAGTAGTAGTAGTAGTAGTAGTAGTAGTAGTAGCAGTACAGTAGTGACAGTAGCGTCAGTCTGTTTGCCGCAGGCAACAGTCGCCACTGCAAGGCCGTTCCTAGCAGTGAACCGATGTTCCCATGCAATGGACAGCGCCTTTCCACATCCAGGTGTGGGGAAGAGTGTAGAAGGTTGGTTCGTGGTTGGACGCCCGATTTATGTCTCCGTCCGGTTCAGGGGCACCTCAATACTTTCCATATACTCCATTGTTTGACTGTATGGTAACCAACTAGCGTTGTAAATGGTTTCCCTGGTTGCAGGAAGCCATTAGTCTTATCATTCAGTGTTGAGTCACCTAAGGAAAAAATAGGCATCACTTCATCAAGTGAATGGATGATGATCGCACCACCAGCAGTAGCAAGTAAAAGAATATTGGTATAGATTGACCTTATAGTGACGAGGTTAATTGGCCACCAGACGGTATGATTCAAGTGAAAAATAATGTCAGGTAGTAAAGGCCTCAATGTCTCCCTCTTCTTGGTAACTCAGTAAACCCGTGTGGACACAGCATAAATACAATTAAGAAAATAGTTAAAATAGTAAAGATAGTGAAGATAGTGAAGATGGTAAAGATAGTGAAGATAGTGAAGATGGTAAAGATAGTGAAGATAGTGAAGGTGGTAAAGATAGTGAAGATAGTGAAGATGGTAAAGATAGTGAAGATAGTGAAGATGGTAAAGATAGTGAAGATAGTGAAGATGGTAAAGATAGTGAAGATAATAACACATACTATTTACACTTTTTTTTTCTTTGTCCAGTTGTCTCTGGATCTGATCTAAGCAGCAGCAGAAACCCTTCCTAACCCAAATACAATCGTCTGACCGTAGCAAAAATCTATCAAGTAAGCGCCGGCATAATGGAATCTGAGGTTGTTATTATCGTGCCCCTGCAACCTACCTTCCAGAAATGCGTCTGATTTCGTGTATAATATGAGACGCATGTGATTCGTGTGTAATATGTTCGTGTATAATAATATTCGTGTATAATATATTCGTGTATAATAATATGATTCGTGTATAATATGATACGAAATCGGACGCACTTTTGAATGATAGGTTGCCAGGGTACGATAATGACAACCTCAGAGTCGTGCGCCACGACAGCAGCTTCAAATATCCTCACTGTTAGAGGTCTTTCCTGAATTGAGAGAGAGAGAGAGAGAGAGAGAGAGAGAGAGAGAGAGAGAGAGAATGGAAAACGTTATGGTATGGAGAAGGAGATTGCCTGTAACCCTATGACTGTGTGTGTGTGTGTGTGTGTGTGTGTGTGTGTGTGTGTGTGTGTTTTCCCTTCTTTCCCATGCCACGCAAGCTTTCCCCTCTCTAACACTCTCTCTCTCTCTCTCTCTCTCACCTCAGGCAGTGGTTGAGGAAGGGTATTTGCATTTTCCCGTGTTATTGCATTTAGCTGAACCGAGGTAGTGTGGGGGACGGAATGTGGTGAGGAGCTTTCTATCTATCTGTCAGTCTATCTTCCTGTCTGTTTATCTGTCAGTATCCATATGTTTCTGTCTATATTTGTGTTCGTATATCACTGTCTGTCTGTCTGTCTGTCTGTATGCTTGTATATACGTATTAAACTGTCTCTTTGTGTGTCTGTCTGTCTGTCTTTCTATCTGTTTACCCATCATCAGTGTATCTATCTGTCTATCTATCCATCCATCTATCTATCTATCTATTTATCTATCTTTTTACCTGTCTAACCCAACGCCATGATATCGAAAGGTATGTTTAATCGAGGTCAGATATTCATAATGTGTCTTCCTTTGTAAATATTCTTCACACACTATTACAGGCAGTTTTTTTTTCAGCTGGCGTTCATATTTGTTTATTTATTTTATTTTTGGTGTATTTTTTGTGTGTCTGGCTAGAGTTGTCACATTCATGACCGTGTGTGTTGTTTACCTTGTCATTCGTGTCAGTGAACTAGTGTGTGTGTGTGTGTGTGTGTGTGTGTGTGTGTGTGTGTGTGTGTGTGTGTGTGTGTGTGAGAGAGAGAGAGAGAGAGAGAGAGAGAGAGAATGATTATATGACAGTCTCTCATCCAGTGTCCCTGTCTGTCTCTTGCGGTAAAGAATATTAGCCTGTCACACACACACACACACACACACACACACACACACACACACACACACACACACACACACACACAATTTTTTTAAATCCCTTTCCCCACCACCCATCCCCCCAACACTCCCACCTGCCACACTGCCTGTCTCTGCCTGTCATTCACTACCTGTCTGCCTCATTGCCTACCCCGTGTCTGCTTCACTGCCTATCTTTGTCTTCCCCACTACCTTACTTTGTCTGCCTCACTACGTACCTTTGTCTGCCTTACCGTCTAACCCTGTCTTCTTTCTAACTCTGCTTGATCACCTAACTCTGCCTTACTGCCTGTCTGCCTCACTGCATGTCTGCCAGGGTATATTTTCTTCCAGAGAGAGAAAAATAAATACCTCCGCCTCTTTCCTGCCAATCAGCCCTCATTCCCACACCCTCCGCCAATCCAAGTCTGCCTCCCTCATGCACTGCGCTACTCTTGCAACTTTGTCCTGTGTGTGGTGTGCTACTTATTTCTTGCCCGTCATGAGCAGGCGGGGGGGCTTTGATCTGTGTGGCTTTGATGGAGAGAGAGAGAGAGAGAGAGAGAGAGAGAGAGAGAGAGAGAGAGAGAGAGAGAGAGAGAGAGAGAGAGAGAGAGAGAGAAAAGGGGGAGGGGATCAGAGAGACGAATGGAATGATGGAAAGATAGAAAGACAAAGAGAAGAACGGGAGAACAAAGGCACAGCAGGAGAGACAGAGACGAACAGAAGGACAGAGAGACAGAAAGCGAGACAGAGAGACGAAAGGAGGGGCAGAGAGACAGCCAGAGTGAAACAGGAGCGTAAGGAATGAAAGAGACAAACAGAATGGAAAAGGAACTGGCAGAGGGACAAAGAAGCTGACAGAAACATAGAGAAACACACAACGAACAGACAGACAGACGGAGGAACTGACTCTTATGAACCCTGTGTGTGTGTGTGTGTGTGTGTGTGTGTGTGTGTGTGTGTGTGTGTGTGTGTGTGTGTGTGTGTTCTGTTACTGTGATGTGAGTGAAGCCGGAATGGTTGGTCAGGCGGGGTTATTGTGTATGAGAGAGAGAGAGAGAGAGAGAGAGAGAGACGCAACCAGATTTGTTATTATTTTTTTTTACCTGATGGAACCGTGCCACTCTCACGTCTTGAATACTGAGTCGTGGATACATTAAATTTAGTGAGCCTTAGTTGTGTGGTAGGCATGAGTCTCCTTTACCTACTACAGTGTGTGTGTGTGTGTGTGTGTGTGTGTGTGTGTGTGTGTGTGTGTGTGTCTTTTATACGTGATGGAACTGGGTCACCCTCAGAACCAAAATACAAAGGTGACATGAAAGTAGATGAGACAGGAATGGATCTCCTTGGTTACTAGTCCAATCGACCCTCCAGCCTGACTACATTCGGCCATCAGTTGAAGTAAAAAAGGGACAGGGATCTTCGTCAGTACAGAGAAGTGTGTGAGGGATTTTCGTCAGTTTAGGGAAGTGTGTGAGGGATTTTCGTCAGTTTAGGGAAGTGTGTGAGGGATTTTCGTCAGTTTAGGGAAGTGTGTGAGGGATTTTCTGTCAGTACAGAGAAGTGTGTGAGGGATTTTCGTCAGTTTAGGGAAGTGTGTGAGGGATTTTCGTCAGTTTAGGGAAGTGTGTGAGGGATTTTCGTCAGTTTAGGGAAGTGTGTGAGGGATTTTCGTCAGTACAGAGAAGTGTGTGAGGGATTTTCGTCAGTTTAGGGAAGTGTGTGAGGGATTTTCGTCAGTTTAGGGAAGTGTGTGAGGGATTTTCGTCAGTTTAGGGAAGTGTGTGAGGGATTTTCGTCAGTACAGAGAAGTGTGTGAGGGATTTTCGTCAGTTTAGGGAAGTGTGTGAGGGATTTTCGTCAGTTTAGGGAAGTGTGTGAGGGATTTTCGTCAGTTTAGGGAAGTGTGTGAGGGATTTTCGTCAGTTTAGGGAAGTGTGTGAGGGATTTTCGTCAGTACAGAGAAGTGTGTGAGGGATTTTCGTCAGTTTAGGGAAGTGTGTGAGGGATTTTCGTCAGTTTAGGGAAGTGTGTGAGGGATTTTCGTCAGTTTAGGGAAGTGTGTGAGGGATTTTCTTCAGTACAGAGAAGTGTGTGAGGGATTTTCGTCAGTTTAGGGAAGTGTGTGAGGGATTTTCGTCAGTTTAGGGAAGTGTGTGAGGGATTTTCGTCAGTTTAGGGAAGTGTGTGAGGGATTTTCGTCAGTTTAGGGAAGTGTGTGAGGGATTTTCGTCAGTACAGAGAAGTGTGTGAGGGATTTTCGTCAGTTTAGGGAAGTGTGTGAGGGATTTTCGTCAGTTTAGGGAAGTGTGTGAGGGATTTTCGTCAGTTTAGGGAAGTGTGTGAGGGATTTTCGTCAGTTTTTTTTTTCTTTGTGAGAAAGAAGGAACCAAAGGCAACGAGCCCGCAAAACCATTCCTTCTAAGAGAAAAACAAAATGCATAAGAGAGCCGAATCAAGATCCGATCATTTCGAGATGCCTGGACACATTGCGTTTGAAAGACTGGAGATCATAGCTTGCAGGAAATACAGACAGAGGGAGACAGTTCCAGAGTTGACCTGTTGCATAAATGGAGGACTGGGAGTAACGGTTAACTCTCGTATTAGAGAGTTGGACAGAAAAGGGATGAGAGTTTGCTGCTAGACGGGTGCTACGCGCCCTTCGTAGAGGTGGAGGAATGCATGCAGACAGTTCAGAGGAGCAGTGACCATTGAAGTAGCGATAGAAAAGATATAAAGATGCAACAGAGCGGCGAAGAGACAGAGGTTGAAGGGAGTCAGTAAGAGGAGGAGAGTTAATGAGACGAAAAGCCTTTGACTCCACCCTATTGAGAAGAGCTGTATGTGGGGAGCCTCCCCACACATGAGCGTTGTACTCCACACAGGGATGTGCGAGGAATTTTCGTCAGTTTAGATAAATGTGCGAGGGATTTTCGTCAGTTTAGAGAAGTGTGATTTGTGGTAGGTGGGGGTACTCACTTGATGTAGTGCTGCTGTCGGGTGTCTGCCCTTTCCTCTCCTCCATCCTTCTTTCCTTCCATCCTCTTCTGTCTTCCTTTCCTTCATTCTTTCCTCGTCCTTCTGCCTACGGGTGACTTTACACTCCCTCTTCTGTCTTTCTTTCCTTCATTCTTTCCTCTTCTTTCATCCTGTGGGTGGCTCTACACTGAGTGACAAGCCAAATGGTTTCCTGTACACCAGGAAACCATTGACTACGCTGGGTGGTAACCATATAACCAGATTGTGGCGCCTGGTGATTTAGTGGGCAATTATTGCGCTCCAATCGGATTGAGCCGGTGAAGGTTTATATCCAAGGAGTGGTTGGGGTTGATTGCTCATGTAATGCCACTCAGGGATGAGTGAGGCTGGTCACTCTGATCTTAAATGTCGGGAACAACTGCCTAGTCCCGGGCTCCAACGCTCCTCATGGGGCAGTGTAGGACTGGATGATGGATGGATGTTTAGAGAAGTGTGCAAGGGATTTATCAAAATAAGCCCCTCTGTCTGACTGCACCTGGCCGTCAGCTGAATTGAAAAGGGTTTGGAATCTTGTTCAGGTTAGAAAAAAAAATGCTCTTCCTTCCCTCAAGGTGGACTATTAAAAAAAGGTATAGAATGGGGAGGGTTCATGGAGGCTTTACTGATTGCAAACCCTTCCACCGGGTCTTTTTTGAGCTGAATAAAATCGTCTGGAAGTAGCAGGAAGAAAAATATCAATCAGTGTCGTTGGGATGGGAAGAATGATTGATTAAGATTTATGTGAAGGGAATATGATTATTGCTTTTGATCCATTTGTGATATAGGCTTTCCTTAAGGTGAATATAATTGTGTGGTGGTGTAAAGAAAAAGCACACACACACACACACACACACACACACACACACACACACACACACACACACACACACACACACACACACCGCCTCACGCTCCTGCTTATTAAACCCAACTCTTGAAATACACAACATTCCTGCTCTTAATAGCCCCTGTATTTAAGCGGGCGAGGTGTGTGTGTGTGTGTGTGTGTGTGTGTGTGTGTGTGTGCGTGTGTTTGTGTGTGTGTGTGTGTGTGTGTGTGTGTGTGTGTGTGTGTGTGTGTGTGTGTGTGTAAACTGACGAAAGTGCCATGGGAAGGTTACGGAGTATGTATATGTATAATGATGATGATGATTGTGTGTGTGCGTGTGTGTGTGTGTGTGTGTGTGTGTGTGTGTGTGTGTGTGTGTGTGTTTAAGCAATTAGAAGT
>NW_027643307.1:145000-167500 GCF_032717465.1 Coenobita brevimanus | reverse complement strand
CACACACACACACACACACACACACACACACACACACACACACACACACACACACACACACAGCACCGAGCGTAGTGTACATAATATGTCTTCGTTACCTCAACTCAGTTATCAGCACCAAGAGTAGTGTAAATGGTACATGTCAGTTATTTCCTTTCAGTTATCAGCACCGGGCATAATGTAAGTTGTTCATCTGTCAATTATTCCAATTTAGTTATCAGCACCGAGAGTAGTGTAAATATTATTATTGTTTCCGTCATTCAGTTATCGGCACCATGAGTAGTGCAAATAATACGTCTGTAGATATTATTGTTATTTTTTTCTCCATTCAGTTATCGGCACCGAGAGTAAAGTAATAGGACTGCTGCATTTTAGGGGAGACTTCGAAGCTTACAAGAACGAATTATCTGGACTATAATAACCCTTCTATATTTATAAAACATATATTTAATTATTGAAACTTCCTCCCATCCTTCTTCCAGTAGCCTGCCATTATTCACAGTAAACCTTACCCGGGAAATCTTTATGAAACAAAACATTGCCTATGACGTCTTTTATGGCCTAACTTTGCCTCTTCCACCTCATCGTTTTCTCGTTTCAAGCAGCGCCCTGGAACTTCCCATCTTCCATGCAGTCCAGGGTCTAGCTTAAACAAACTGGAGATTATTTCCAAGTCGCAGGTCTGGAATGTGTACGCGGTGGACTGCAGGCTGAAGTTGTCATTCTCTCGTAGTCCACAATCTATGTTTCGGAGGCTAAAGTTTCCATCCCCTCGCAGTCCACCATCCTCGTTTCGGGGGATACTGTGGGAGTTGAGGGATGTTTGTATAACCAGACAACGGAGCATCCATCGTGTTTATATCGGTGCCACCACACGAAGGCGTCCCTCTCGAACACTATTTTTTATTTATTTATTTATTTTTGAGTCTTTCCATGCGTCCTGTTCCTCCAAGAAAACAAAAATGAAAAGCAGATACGAGAGGAAGAAAAATTATTGCAAGTTATATTGATTTTCTGCAGGAACAACAAGGGCAAGAGAGTGCAAAGTCTTCCTGTATCTAGTTCTTCCTACAAAAAGATAACTAAATTACGACGGAGAATGGATGATATGCAAGTTGGTGAATCCCTTCCTAGAGTTGTCTCGTAGTGAAGGGGTCAAGCAGCCTTCATTAACCCCAACAGCCCGAGGACGTGATTTTCCTTTTTTTTGTCCTTGATGCTTCCAGACGATTATATTCTGCTAAGGAGAGACGTTTCAAATTGGAGGTATTGTAGGTAGGTATAGACTACATTTACTATTCACTACGAGAGGTTTTTCTTATTGGAGGTCAGTAATCTTCTCCACCTCTTAACTTTCTCTTCCCTGTCTTCTCTGTCGTCTTTATATTTATGCTGCTCTCCTTGTCCTCATCTTTTTCCCTCTCCAGTAATTTAGTTGTATTTTTCCATCCTTCAGTTTTCCATCATCTCATCCATCTGTTTACATGCCCCCCTTTCCTTTTCCTTACTTTATTTTTCCCTGCTTTGCCTTACTTTTCCTTGCTTTCCTTACTTTACCTGCTCCTCTTCCTCCTCTTCCTTGTCCTCTTTCGTATTCCCATCTTTTCTCGCTCTTGTTTCTTTAGTTTTTCTCTTTTCTCCTTTACCTCCTCTTCTAATCCTTCCAGTCTAGTTATTCCTTTTTTCCACTAATTCTTTTCTTTCCTCCTCCTCGTCCTCCTCCTCCTCTTCCAGTTTCCACCCTTCTCTTCCTTCGTCTATATTTCCATTCTTGTTACCTCCTTCTCTCCCCAGTATTTCTCCCCCCAAATATTTCTCTCCCTTCCTTATCCCTCCCGTCGATTTCCTCCCTCCTCTTCTCTCCTCCTTACCCTATCTTTCTCCCCTCCTCACCCTATCTCCCCTCATGCCAATCCTTCTCATGGCACCCTCATTCCTCTCTCTCTCTCTCTCTCTCTCTCTCTCTTTTCCCCCCCTCCCCTCAAATTTTTTTCATTATTATTGTACTCCCCTCCCTCCCTCTTCTCTCCCTGCCTCCTCCCTGGCCTCACAGCTGCCAGCCAATCAGAGGGCGGCTGGTGCTAAGGGCAGAGGGAGGCGGACGCTGATTGGCTGAGCCAGTGTAAACACAGCCGCGGCAGCCATATTGCTCCGCCTACTGCTTCTTTACTATTTCCCTTTTCTCACTCTTTATCAGCCTTTTGTATCTACCCGCTGGTGTCTATTTATCTATTTGGATCTATCGTGAGTGTCTATTGGTGAGTTGAGGAGTTTGGGGAAGGGATAGATGGGATAAGGTTTTGAAGCATGTAGGGATATTTGCAGCCCTGCGTATGGCAACACCGTGGTGAAGCCCCGCAGCGCTGAGAGAGAGAGAGAGAGAGAGAGAGAGAGAGAGAGACTTAAGGGGGTCAGGTATGATAAGGAGAGAGAGAGAGAGAGACTTAAGGGGGTCAGGTATGATAAGGAGAGAGAGAGAGAGAGAGAGAGAGAAATTAAGGGGGTCAGGTATGATAAGGAAGAGAGAGAGAGAGAGAGAGAGAGAGAGAGAGAGAGAAAATTAAGAGGGTCAGGTATAATAAGGGGAGAGAGAGAGAGAGAGAGAGAGAGAGAGAGAAAATTAAGGGGGTCAGGTATGATAAGGGGAGAGAGAGAGAGAGAATTAAGGGGGTCAGGTATGATAAGGAGAGAGAGAGAGAGAGAGAGAATTAAGGGGGTCAGGTATGATAAGGGGAGAGAGAGAGAGAGAGAGAGAGAGAGAGAATTAAGGGGGTCAGGTATAAGGGGAGAGAGAGAGAGAGAGAGAGAGAGAGAGAAGACAAAGATTTTCCATAGTGTTCACTGCACTTCTTCGTGACTAGCATCATATAGTGTTGATTTGGTGTAGTTCTTTCACCTTAACTTGGCTCAAAAAGACAAGACTAAGGCCTTCCATAGTTTTCACTGCACTTCTTCGTGACTAGCATCATTTAGTGTTAATCTGCTAATAGTCCTTTCACCTTCACTTGGCCCAGAATTTCGTCTTTTTGCAGTTTATTTCACGTAGCTCACTGGCAAAAGACAATACTAAACCTCTCTATCCTTCCCATAGCACTTCTTCGTGACTAGCATCACCTGGTGTTTATCTGTTCTTACAACTTAGCATTTAAAAAGAAAGAAGAGGGAGAAGAACACGAAGAAGATGAACAAAAAGAAGAAAAAGATAAGATGAACAAAGAACAACGAGAAGACGGAGAAGAGGAGGAGGAAGAAGAACAAAAGGAGGAGGAGAAGAAGACAAGATGATGGTGATGATGATGATGATGATGATGATGATGGTGATGATGATGATGGTGATGATGATGATGGTGATGATGGTGATGATGATGATGATGATGATGGTGATGATGATGATAGTGATGATGATGATGATGATGATGGTGATGATGATGATGATGATGATGATGATGGTGATGATGATGATGATGATGGTGATGATGATGATGATGATGATGATGATGATGATGATGGTGATGATGATGATGATGATGATGATGATGATGATGGTGATGATGGTGATGATGATGATGGTGATGGTGATGATGATGATAATGATGATGATGATGATGATGATGATGGTGATGATGATCGTGATGATGATAATGACGATGATGATGATGATGATGATGATGATGATGATGATGATGGTGATGATGATGGTGATGATGATGATGGTGATGATGATGATGATGATGGTGATGATGATGATGATGATGATGATGATGATGATGATGGTGATGATGATGATGATGATGATGATGGTGATGATGATGATGATGATGATGATGATGATGATGATGATGATGATGGTGATGATGATGATGATGATGGTGATGCTGATGATGCTGATGCTGATGATGTACTACTACTATGATGGACTACTACTACTACTACTACTACTACTACTACTGATGATGCTGTTGCTACCGCTACTACAACTACTATACTTTTTTTTTTTTAATCGAGGCAAAGATGCGCTTAATAGGTTGGTGGTGATGGCTGAATGCAACCTGTCCAAATAACATGGTATGTCTGAGAATTACTGGGACTTATTTGCAATACAATGATGTTCTTTGGACGTGTTGCATTCAGCCAAACATCACCAACCTGCTGAGTGCATCTTCTCAATAAAAAAAAACTACAACTACTACTACTACTATTACTACTGCTACCACTACTACAACTACTACTACTACCACCACCACCACCACCACCACCACCACCACCACCACCACCACCACTTTTTAAGACTACTATAATGCAACCAGCAAATCAGCTCCATCCATTTGGGAATTATACCGTGCAGCTCAGCAGCCAGCCTCATAATACAGTTCACCATTGGAGTTGTAATGTGAAGGTTATCACTAACCATAATACAATCTGTTGGCCCCAAACACACCAGCCACTGTCCTTACCAACCATATGCCAACACTTTATCATCATTCATTCATTCATTCATCATCTAATCCTGTGTTGCCCCATGAGGAGCATAGGAGCCTGGAGCTAGGCAAATTGGTCCTCACATTTATGATGAGAATGACCAGCCTCACTCATCCCTGAGTGACATTACGTGAGCATTAAACCCTAACCATCCCTTGGATATAAACCTGCACCGGCTCAATCCGATTGGAGAGCCTTAATTGCCCACTAAATCATCAGGCGCCATAATTTGGTTGTATGGTTACCACCCAGCGCAGTAAATGGTTTCCTGGTGTACAGGAAATCATCTGGCTTGTTACGCAATGTATAGTCACCCGTAGACAGAAGGAAGAGGAATGAATGAAGGAAAAAATGACAGATGAGGAACGATAGAAAGAACAAAGAAAGAGAGGAATGGGCAGGCATCCGAGAACAGCACTACATCGAGTGAGTGGATGGGGAGTGCCCCCACCAACCACAAAAGACTTTATTACTACTATATTTTTAATTATTACAGTGTCAACAAAAACTTTAATCTATTGGAGTTGCTGGTCAATGTGACTCAGTCACAGTAGCTTCGTAATCCATACCTGCCAGAGAGACAGGCCTGAGGGCTGATGGTCTTGTGCCCCTGAGGCATAGCAGTGCACACCTCACAAGGGAGTAGGACAGTTGACACCTCATCCAGGCCATAACGGAACTCTGACGTTGACGCTTCTTAGAAAGAATCTCTGCCAGTCTCGAGAGAATCTGCTCGCCTCTGGACCCGTCCCACCTGATGTTGTGAACACAAAGGCAGTGAATCCAACGTGGTGCAAAAGTTAGATCCTTTCTTGATAGTCTGTGTTTTTTTTTCTTGTTAATTCCTTTTGTGTGCAGCCTCGAGACACAGTTCACGATGACATGCTGCCATAGGATCAATTATCCTAATGTTGAAGAAAGCCCTCTGCCCACGTGTCCGCAAACCTGCAGCACTGACATCCACTCTGGCATCATTTGATGTGTTTGCTGTTCTGTGGGTGAAGTGCTCGCCGTCTAGGGGCAGCACAGCTGGCTCTGTGGTGACATCATGGCATATTTCCTGCAGCATTTTGGCAGTGACGTCGCGTACACACAGCCTGCCTTCTTGCACACCATTGCATGGTTTGCATCAAAGACAGTGCCACAGGAACAGTGTTGAGGTAGGGTCTACTACTGCTACTGCTACTACTTGATTTTAGCTTGCACACACACACACACACACACACACACACACACACACACACACACACACACACACACACACACACGCATGCATATATACATGTACATACATACACATACAAACACGTGTGTTGTGTGCGTGTGTGTATGTGTGTGTGCTTATATGTATATATATTTATGTATGTGTATGTATACGTGTGTGTGTGTACGTGTGTGTGTACGTGCATGTGTGCGTGCGTGATTCGAAGCCAGAAATTCACAGTTGAAAGAGTTAAAAACAATAAATTTTTGTGTGTC
Organism: Coenobita brevimanus; assembly: GCF_032717465.1. Classification (NCBI taxonomy): domain Eukaryota; kingdom Metazoa; phylum Arthropoda; class Malacostraca; order Decapoda; family Coenobitidae; genus Coenobita; species Coenobita brevimanus. The sequence goes on along the minus strand of NW_027643307.1, from coordinate 161,542 downwards.
TCGCTATTCCTTGAAGCTTTGACATCCCATAGGACCATGGTATTCATAACCATCCACCCCATCAGATGAAAACAGTATATTTGACTAGTAACCAAGGAGACTCATTATAATCCACCTCCATCAGATAAAAACTACATATCTGAATAGTAACCAAGGAGACTCTCCATAATCCACCTCAATCAGATAAAAACATATTTGAATAGTAACCAAGGAGACTCAGAATGGAACACAATCGGGGAGCCTGGACCCACTAAAACAGCAGTTGTGAAAAAAACTAGTCACGAAGAAGTGCAGGGGGATATCAAGTGAACCATTCTCAGTAGCTGACAGCCTAAACCCACTAAACCACCTACCATAGGTATAAAAATGCTAGTCATGAAGTGCAAGGAGTACAGCAGTCCGCACCCACACCCACTGAGCCTAAACTGACAGCCTAAACCCACTACCCGCCTCCCCGGCCCGGGGTTAGGCAAGTTGGTGCTGATATTTAAGATGAGACTGACCAGCCTCACACATAAGAGTGGCATTACGTGAGCAATAAACCCCAACCACCCTTTTAGATATAAACAAAGCCTGAAATGCACTCGGTTAACTGCTACGTGTGTTTTGATTGTAGTTCTCGGGGGTGAGTCTCTCTCTCTCTCTCTCTCTCTCTCTCTCTCTCTCTCTCTCTCTGTGCCAATGCTGGAGTTTGAATATAAAGTATTAATGTACTGATGGTTTCCACTGAAGATTTAAGTGTCTTGATACTGAAAAAAAAAAAAAGCGGGTTGGTAAGCAGATAGGCAGGCTGGCAGATAAGTAGGCAGCTAGGCAGGCAGGCAGCTAGGCAAGCAGGCAATAGGGAGGCTGGAAGGTAGACAGTCTGATAGGCAGGCAGGCAAGCAGACTAAGCAACAGACAACACGCTAGACAGCAGGCTGGATAGCAGGCTGACATTACCTGTTCTTACTACTACTACTACAACTACTGCTGCATCTACTACTGCTGCTACTGCTACATCTACTACTGCTGCTGCTACTGCCACCACCACCACCACCACCACCACCACGATGGTCGGGGTTGGGATGCTTGCTAGTAAAAAGGATAAATAAAAATGTATTTCAGGTGAACATCATCAACCCAGACGACTAGATTAGCGTTGGGAGTATGGAGGGTGAGAGACTAACTAGGAGAGTATGTGAGTGAGGTGGAGGGGGTAGAGGGAGGGGGAGACCGAGGAGGAGCTGGAGGGATGGAGGGGAGAGGTAAAGCATATATGAGAGAGGGGGGATGTAGATTGGGAGTATGGAGGGTGAGAGACTAACTAGGAGCGTGTATGTGGGTGAGGTGGAGGGGGGAGAGGGAGGGGGAGACCGAGGAAGAGATGGAGGGATGGAGGAGAGAGGTATATGAGAGGGGGGTGTAAGTTGGGGGAGGGTAGCGACATGGCAGGGGACAGGGCAACATGGAGACGATTTGTTTGTGGCCACTCCTTACCCGATGAAGGCGTCCATAGATAGATATATAGAAAGGATTAATATTAAAGATTAATATTAATCAGCATAATAAAAACAAGCATTTTATTTCGAACTAGAGTTCAATTTTATTCGCCCCTGTGTGGAGTACAACTCTCATGTGCGGGGAGGCTCCCCACATACAGCTCTCCTCAGTAGGGTAGAGTCAAGGGCTTTTCGTCTCATAAACTCTCCTCCTCTTACTGGCTCCCTTCAATCTCTGTCTCTTCGCCGCACTGTTGCATCTTTATCTCTGTTCTATCGCTACTTCAATGGTCACTGCTCCTCTGACCTGTCTGCTTGCATTCCTCCACCTCTACGACGGGTGCGTAGCACCCGTCTAGCAACAAACTCTCATCCCTTGTCTGTCCAGCTCTCTAATGCAAGAGTTAACAGTTACTTCCAGTCCTTCATTTATGCAACAGGTCAACTCTGGAACTGTCTCCCTCTGTCTGTATTCCCTACTCCCTATGATCTCCAGTGTTTCAGACGCAGTGTGTCCAGGCATCTCGAAATAAACGGATCGTGAATTTGGCTCTCTTTTGTATTGTTTTTGTTTTTTTCTTGGAAGGAACGGTTTGCTGGCTCCTGGCCTTTGATTCCTTCTTTCTTGCGTTAAAAAAAAAAAAAAAAAAAGGAGGAGGAGCTTCGAATCCCGTCAGTCACCCTCTAACCGTGAGAGGGGAAGGACGTTCGAGCTGTGTGTCTATTCTCAGTGTTGATAGTGTTTAAACAGCTTGCCCATCTTGCCGAGATGAACAAAGGTAAGGCAGGATATTGTTCATCAGTTCTTTGATACTGCCTGTTCTTTCGGTTGAGCCAAATCGTCTTTATTAGTGTGAAAAGTGGTGTGGAAATAAGTTATCTGAGAGGAATGTGGAGCTACGTCGAGAGACAGACAGGCTGACAGGGTTGCCGCTCCGTGGAAATCGTCTGCTAATGTGGAAAAACAAATAAGCGACGGACCTGCACGTGGGAAAAATTACACGCTACCCATTTAGAGCCAAGGAGAGGAGGTGGAGGGGTCAGCTGGGGATAATGCATAGCCCGCGCCCTCCAAGATAGTGTTAAGAGGCAGGAAACTACAACATAGCGTAGTTCACTGTATAATCACATTGGGTTCTAAAGCAAATACATAAAAACAAGTAGGAATAGTTATACGTAAACACAGTAATACAAAGCTGTGCATAACACTTAGCGTACAGAGTTGTGTATTACTGTATCTTTAAGCCTTATTGGACACGTTGAGAAACTGGAGAATAAAAGACTAAGACGATGCATGTAAGTTAAGTGGAGGGAGGGAGAGGGAGGGGGGAGACCGAGGATGAGGTGGAGGGCTGGAGTTAGGTACCGGTAAATGAAAGAGGGGGGTGTAAGCTGGGAGCAGGGCAATGAAATGGCGGGGGACAGGGCGACATGGAGGCGATTTGTTTGCGGCCACCTCTTGCGGGATTAAGGAGTCTGGCAATAGATAGACAGATAGACAGGGATGTGAAGAACCGCTCACCCTTCATCTTCTTATGTAACAACTTCCTATAGACTTATCAATCCATCAGAAATGCATCTACATAAACAAACACATACTAAATAGTTTTCCTCGCTGTCTTTACATACTATAATTTCCTTGTATTTATTATCGTTGTTTTATAGAGGGAGGGGAAGGTGGCATATCTCACTAGGATGCTTTAGGGAGTCCTTCATTTATGCAACAGGTCAACTCTGGAACTGTCTACCTCTGTCTGTATTTCCTACTTCCTATGATCTCCAGTCTTTCAGACGCAGTGTGTCCAGGCATCTCGAAATAAACGGATCTTGAATTTGGCTCTCCTTTGTTTTGTTTTTTTTCTTCTTGGAAGGAACGGTTTGCGGGCTCCTGGCCTTTGGTTCCTTCTTCCTTGCATTAAAAAAAAAAAATGAGAGGAGCATGTGGAGTTACATGGAGAGACAGACTGAGAAATGAGGGAGTGAAGGAGCGTTGTGGTGTGGATGTGGATGTGATAGGAAGCGTTAGGAGAAACACACTGAGGTGGTTTGGCTATGTGGAGAGGATGGGGAGTGAGAGACTGACGAGGAGAATGTATGTGAGTGAGGTGGATGTGGAGTTACATGGAGAGACAGACTGACAAATGAGGGAGTGAAGGAGCGTTGTGGTGTGGATGTGGATGTGATAGGAAGCGTTAGGAGAAACACACTGAGGTGGTTTGGTCATGTGGAGAGGATGGAGAGTGAGAGACTGACGAGGAGAGTGTATATGAGTGAGGTGGAGTGGGAGAGAGGGAGGGGGAGGCCAAGGATGAGATGAAAGGATGGAGTGGAGAGGTATATGAGAGAGAGGGGTGTGAGCTGGGAGCAGGGCAGTGAAAATACGGGGTAAAGGGCGACATGGAGGCGATTTGTTTGTGGCCACTCCTTGCAAGATTGAGGCGTCTGGCAATAGATAGATAGCTAGATATTTATTCGTTCTATCTATTTATCGCCAGTCGCCATAATACCGTATCTATCCATCTATCTATCTATCTATCGCCAGACGCCATAATCCCGTATCTATCTATCTATCTATCTATCGCCAGACACCATAATCCCGTATCTATCTATCTATCTATCTATCGCCAGACATCATTATCCCGTATCTATCTATCTATCTATCGCCAGACATCATTATCCCGTATCTATCTATCGCCAGACACCATTATCCCGTATCTGTCCATCTATCTATCTGTTGCCAGACACCATAATCCCGTATCTATCTATCCATCTATCTATCGCCAGACACCATTATCCCATATCTATCTATCTATCTATCTATCTATCGCCAGACGCCATAATCCCGTATCTATACATCTATTTATCTATCTGTCTATCGTCAGAAGCCACAGTCTCATATCAATCTATCTATCCATCCATCTATCTATCTATCCATCTATCGCCAGACGCAATAACCCTGTATCTATCTATCTATCTATCGCCAGACGCCATAATCCCGTATCTATCTATCTATCTATCTATCGCCAGACACCATAATCCAGTACCTATCGCCAGAAGTCATAATCCCGTATCTATCTATCTACGTATCTATCGTCAGACGCCATAATCCCGTAAGGGGTGGGGGTTTGTCTTTGAGTTAGTTGTTTTACGGGGAGGGGCACTAACCCTCCGCCAACCCATTTGTTGACACGAAGGGAACACGTATGGGTTGGTTATATGGTTACCACCCAGCGTTGTAAATGGTTTCCTGGCTTACCGGTAACCATTAGGCTTGTCACTCAATGTAGAGCCAACTGAAAAGGAAAGAAGAGTAATAAAAAGTGACAGGAAAGATGGGAGAAATAGGAAGAGAGGAGGACAGACACAAAAAGAGAATGATAAAGGTGAAGAAAGAAGTAGGCAGCACTACATCAAGTGAGTGGATGATGGTGAGAAATAGGGAACGAGGAGGGCAGACATGGGAAAAGAGTGATAAAGGTGAAGGAAGAAGTAGGCAGCACTACATCAAGTGAGTGGATGATGGTCGCCACCTTGAAATCATATCTATTAATCCTTGAAGTAGTCGGCCAACTCCAATATTTTGCTCAGTTGCCGCTGTGTTGGTCTCGTCATTACCGTATGTGTTGTGTCTTTGGCCTTCTCATATTTACACTGAGTTCGGCAGGTTCCTCGTGCTCCATCTCCTGTTTGGCTTTGTTGAGTGACATGTCTTTGTGTTGTAGAGGAGGCAAATAATGTCACTCCTCATGCCATCAGTCAAACCTTGCCCCGGTGTTCTTTTGGCCCCTTGCACTGGTACCCTAAGTGCACCAGTGAAGGGTGTTGCCAGGACTGACATGTGCACGGGTATTTAGCGTCACCCGCGCTGGATAGCTGCCACAGACACTGCCCCTCACTGACACTGTTTATTATCATATCCTCTCAGTAGCAACACTTCCAAAATGGCTGGAGTGTCGTAACATGAGGACTGACCCCCTGTTGTGGTGGTAGGTGAACCTCTAGGTCACCCCAGTCCTCTGTGTTCAACCCAGCCACCTCCAGCCCCGTGTGTGCATTGCCTTACATGGCTGTGCACAGTAAACACCCTGAAATGTACTGGTATTGTGGTAAGGAAGGGTAGACTGAGATGGTTTGGGTATTTGGGGAGGATGGGGAATGACAGTTGGGTGTAGAAAGTGAGAAGTGTGTTGGAATGATCTCCTGACTGAATGGCTACATCAGACTGGTGGTGTTTGGTGGGAACAAAATCACTTTTATTGCTGTGTGACATCTACAGTATAAGTGCCATGTCCAGGCCAGCTGTATGGTGCTATCATAGCTTCGTTTTTCGTTTCTTTTCATTTATAAAGGCTCCAACCTGCTTACATGCATCGGCCTTGGCCAGCTAATGGCGGCTCTCCATGCTGCTCGATCTCTGGTAGCTTACCTATTCAGTCCCTTATTCATGAGGTCATATCCAGTGACTTCGCACCTAGTTTTTTAAGGTCTGCCCCTCGCAGCCCTAACCCTAATGTTCACACTTCTCACTTTCTGCTGCCTTATTACTTGGCAAATTGTTGACAAGGCCAGAGGTCAGTAACCCTTAAAGCTAGAAGAGCCATTTATTTTAAAGTTCCATAAAAATGTAGTGCCCTCAGAGCCGCAGTACAAAAATTTGTTTCATAAACCGAAATCTATAGTGCTTCTAAATCTAAACATTACGGTGATATTGTTCGATCTACTTATATTCACAAAGCTATCTCTCTCTCTCTGCATAAGTTCAGCTTAGGAAAGACATTTGGTTTGCATTTCTAGAAATCATACCGATTGATGACTATAGATCTTTTTAAAGTTGAATTTAAAAAATCTAATGTTGCCTTGCATGTGTTATTTGATGTCTTCGTTCTGAAAGAATAAATGATTATTTATGAAGCTCCTGGAGCCGCAAAAGTGTCCTAAAAGAGCCGCGTGCGGCTCCTGAGCCGCAGGTTGCCGACCACTGAACAAGGCAAATGCTGAACACTTGCAGTCATACATAACGTGTTCAGGAACGACAAAAGCAATTCTCGCTGTAAATCGTGTGTAGGTGAACAGTGAATGAGTTTGGCATAGTATGATGGCCAGCATCACTTCACGATTAGAAATTATAAACGGATGTAATCAATTCGTGCTTAGCCTCTCACTCTCCATCCCCTCAACTTACACCTCCCTCTCTCCTGCACCTCTCTACTCCATCCCTCCATCTCATCCTCGATCTCCCCCTCCTCTCCCCTCCTTCACTTCACTCACATACATTCTTTTATCGTGCAGGGATAGACTATCGAATGTATTAGGTACAGTTGGAGAAATTTCCGCGCGGGACACTGTGTAGATGGCAGCAGCAGCGACAGATAGAAATGATCTGGTAACAGAACTGGGGGTGAAGCAGGGGGTGGGAGTTGCGGGGAAGGTGAGTGATGGGGGAGAAGAGGGGTGGTGGTGGGGAGTGATGGGGGAGAGGAGGGGTGGTGGTGGGGAGTGATGGGGGAGAGGAGGGGTGGTGGTGGGGAGTGATGGGGGAGAGGAGGGGTGGTGGTGGGGAGTGATGGGGGAGAGGAGGGGTGGTGGTGGGGGTAGGTGAGTGTTAGGGAGAGGTTAAGTTAGCCATTAACTGTGCCAACAAACTCTGCGTAGATAATCATTCCAGTACGATTTTTCTATTAATATTAAAAGGTAGTGACAACAAGCTGCTAATGATGGTTCAGTAGTTGATAGAATTAGTTCAATACCTAAGCTAACAGATATGGCCAATACGGAACCTTATCCTTCGCCTCCGTTATTCCGTCCCCTCACTGGAAAGCTTTCTATTGTTGACCGAGAATTTACAAGTGTTTAGAACTGATTTCAGCTGCTTCTCATGCAAGTTGCTTAACAAAGATACTGCAACTTTCACTGCAACTTGAATACCTAATCTAACATCCTGTAATAGTCCATTTTATATTTTTATATTTCAACTACTGTTATCTTAAGACCGAACGCTGGCAGAATAAGGAAAATACATCCTTTAGACTGACGGCGTAATTTGTTATCCTTTCTTAGTCGTATAGGCAGTTACCCTGTTTACGGATGGATGAGCCTGGCCCTCATACCAGACTATAAATTTAAGCATACTCCAGTCAACACTTTCTTAGGGCCAAACCCTCATATCTTAATAGACCTATATAACCTTATGCTTATGTGCATATGTGCGTGATTATACGAGTATTAAACGTGCATAATCTCTCTCTCTCTCTCACACACACACACACACACACACACACACACAGTAGATTGCCTTACATATGGTCACATTGGCAACCTATCGGTTGGCAGGAATAAGATACAATCAGCATATTTTTCAGTTGTCATCTAAAGTGAATATGGGCATAATGTCGCTATTAAAGATGATGCTATGTTAGACAAAATATACACGACACTCACACAAAATTATCATCACTATGTAAGACTTGCATTACTATAAATTGTGCACGCACCTAACGTTTTACGAAATTTTCGCAATGTAATATCTTCAAATGTGCTGGCAGTAGCGGTCGCCCCGTCCACACAATTGTTCTAACCAGCCTCCACACACACACACACACACACACACACACACACACACACACACACACACACACACACACACACACACACACACACACACACACACACACACACACACACACACACACACACACACACACACACACACACACACACACACACACACACACACACACACACACACACACACACACACACACACACACACACACACACACACACACACACACACACACACACACACACACACACACACACACACACACACACACACACACACACACACACACACACACACACACACACACACACACACACACACACACACACACACACACACACACACACACACACACACACACACACACACACACACACACACACACACACACACACACACACACACACACACACACACACACACACACACACACACACACACACACACACACACACACACACACACACACACACACACACACACACACACACACACACACACACACACACACACACACACACACACACACACACACACACACACACACACACACACACACACACACACACACACACACACACACACACACACACACACACACACACACACACACACACACACACACACACACACACACACACACACACACACACACACACACACACACACACACACACACACACACACACACACACACACACACACACACACACACACACACACACACACACACACACACACACACACACACACACACACACACACACACACACACACACACACACACACACACACACACACACACACACACACACACACACACACACACACACACACACACACACACACACACACACACACACACACACACACACACACACACACACACACACACACACACACACACACACACACACACACACACACACACACACACACACACACACACACACACACACACACACGACTGGCGTAGTGATAATGCTTTCGCCTGCCATCTAGTAAGACGGGGTTTCGCGCCGGATAGGGTGCGTAAAGTTTCACGAACGAAGTGGGAGGTTACTGTTCCTCTTGAGGGAGGGAATGGTTGTGCGAGTGTGTGAAGGTCACAGCCTTGCCCTAGATCAGACTATATGAGCTCTCAGCTCTTACTGGAGGGTAATGAGCTGACTATCACGTCAATCACGTTATCCTGACCGACCCGGTGAATTACACACTTTCACACAAACGCATTAAATTTTGGCAGGCAGTTCTGCTCTCCTCCCACTCCTTCCACACACACTAAGGGATAATATCACATTTTATTTGTCATATAACTCACAGTTGAGGAGAAGATAGTTGAACAATAAGTCTTGCTGGGAATTAGGTCGAAGGAAGGACTTATCTGTCCCATTACATTTAAATAAAAGGTGTTTCTCAACCCAACTATTCTATTCTACTGAGTTTCTGATAAACTTCGTGCATCATTCTAGTACTACGCGTTCTAACATTTGTCTGGATAAACAAATATTATTAACTGAACCAAGAGCAAAAAACGTCAATGACAGAATGTGTCAGTACCAATGACTATGTTGGGTTAACGCTCGGTTGGCAATGTTCTTGTAAACCAGTGCTTTCCAAACTGGGGAAAACACCCTCCTTTGGGGTGTGTGAGGCAGATGGAGGAATGACATGAAGCCATATTCCAAAAGTTGCCATTATATTGCTGCATGGCGCAGAAGCCTGGACGTTGAGGAAAAATGAAGAGAAACATCTGGAGAGGACAGGGATGAGGAGGCTGCGATGGCTGATGGGAGTGCCACTGAGAGAGGAGGAGGAATGATGACATCAGAGCAGAGGCGGGAGTTGTGTCAGTTGTGGAGAAGGCAAGACAGGCACGTTTGAGGTGGTATGGGCATGTGACCAGGATGGAAGAAGTTGATCCTGTGAAGGTGACATGGAGGAGTCAGGTGGAAGGGAGAAGAACGAGGGGAAGACAAAGAATTAGGTGGAGAGATGGAATTGAGAAAGAAATGAGGCAGTTAGGCCTGGAGGAAGAGGACGCGGCGGACAGAAGTTACTGACGACAACATATAAGAGTGGCCGACCCCACCAGGGACTAAGGGTGAGAGACTGACGAGGAGAGTGTATGTGAGTGAGGTGGCGGGGGGGAGAGGGAGGGGGAGGCCGAGGATGAGATGGAGGGATGGAGTGGAGAGGTATATGAGAGAGGGGTGTGTGAATTGGGAGCAGGGCAGTGAAATGGCGGGGGACAGGGCGACTTGGAGGCGATTTGTTTGTGGCCACCTCGTACGGGATTAAGGCGTCTGGCAATATATATATATATATATATACTGTATATATATATATATATATATATATATATATATATATATATATATATACTGTATATGTAGTATACATATAGGCCTATATGAAAATGGGAAAGCAGCTGGGGTTGATGAGGTGTATGCGGAGCCTTAAGTGTAGTGGAGAGAGTGGAATGAAGTGCTTGTTGGAGATATGTAAGAAGGCATGGATGAGTGAAACTGTGCCTGTAGAATGGAAAAAGGCTGTGACTGTACCCCTGTACAAAAATAAAGGTGAGCGAAGTGAGTGCCAGAATTATCGTGGCATAAGTTTATTGAGTGTGGTAGGGAAAGTATATGGAAGAAATATTATAGAGAAAGTAAGAGAGATATCAGAAGTCTTAGTGAGTGATGAACAGGGTGACTTTAGGAGTGGCAGAGGATGTGCGGATCAAGCATTTGCAGTGAGACAGATAGCAGAGAAGGCTTGTGAGGAAGACCATAAGGTGTTTATGGCATTCATGGATCTGGAAAAAGCATACGACAAAGTAGACAGAGAGGGAGTGTGGAAAGTTTTGCGCATATATGGTGTAGATGGTAAGCTGCTATGTGCTGTCAAGAGTTTTTATGATGGTAGTGAAGCTTGTGTAAGGGTTAATGGGCATCTAAGTGAATGGTTCTCGATCGGTGTGGGCGTGCAACAAAGTTGTGTGATGTCCCCATGGTTGTTCAATATACAGTATATATGGATGGAGTGATGAGAGAAGTAAAACACGAGTGCTGGAGAGAGGGATGACGTTGGTAATCTATGGTGATAGATGGAATATCTCAAATTTGTTGTATGCTGATGATGCAGTGCTGCTTGCAAGTACAGGACAAGAAATTGGTAGGCTAGTGCAGAGTTTCGCTGATACCTGTGAGCGACGTGCCTTGAGAGTAAATGTAGAGAATAGTAAAGTGATGGTTATTGAGAGAGAAAGTGACTCCCAGTGTGATATCGCAGTGAATGGAGAGAGACTGCAAATGGTGAGAGAGTTCAAATACTCCGGTACAGTGATAGATAAGAGAGGAAAATGTGCAGAGGATGTTGAATGTAGAGTGGCACAACGAAGAAAAGTGGCTGGTGCAATGAAGGCCTTGATAAGCAACAGAGGCTTGAGTGTTGCAGCTGCACGAGGCTTACATGAGGGAGTGTTAGTGCCAACTTTAACATATGGGTGTGAGACAATGGTGTGGCATGAAAATGAAAAGTCAAGAGTAAGAGCAGTGGAGATGGGACTGCTGAGGAATGTATGTGGAGTACAGAGGGTGGATAGGATACGTAATAATGTGATTCGTGAAAGGTGTGGAGTGAGGAAGTCGGTGGACACCAGAAACAAAGAGTGTCCTGAGATGGTATGGTCATGTGGAAAGAATGGATAACAATAGAGTGGTGAAAAAGGAATACCTGAGAGAATTTGAAGGAGGGAGGAGACGAGGTAGGCCAAGGGGAAGGTGGAGAGATATGGTGGAGGAGTGTTTGAGGAAGAGACGTTTGGAAGTCGGTGAGGCTAGGTAACTGACAAGAGATCTAGCTGGTTGGATGAATGTTGTGAGAAGTGCATGATCAGGGATTTTGGCACCCCTTGTGAGCATGGCAGCGTTCAGAATGACTCAATCGGATATTCTTGTGTGAAGCTACAGAATGTGGTGAATATTTTTGGGGTATCCGGTAAAGCCAGGATTCCGTGGGCTTGAATGATGAGTGAATGGAAGCGTGGCCTATTGGACTGCACAAGTTTGTGCTGTCTGGCCATTGCTACTCCTCATCCTGCCCTTGGTTGGGAAAGGAGGTCCGGATGATGATGATGATGATGATCTTTATCTATATCTATCTGTCTATCTATCTATCTATATACTGTATATATATATATATATATATATATATATATATATATATATATATATATATATATATATATATATATATATATATATATATATGTTTAGTCACAGGCTATGCATGCGTCTCAGACTCTGGTGAGTCAAGTGGTAATACACGAATCCATCTCATTCAGCTGCTGTCTACTGACCATCAAGTCACGGCCTTCTCAACCACAGCCAATTAAGCAGTATATAATTCAATATGATCTGATGGATATTATGACTTTAAATATTATTACAGGTTGAAGAAGTTATAATACCCAGGAAATTTCAAAGAATATGCCGTATTTATAAACAAAAAGGTAGGAATATGCACTTACGCTCATATAAGGCTAGAATATGCATTTGTATATGCACATATGCAAATGCATGATTATCCTAAGCCTACTTATGAGTCTCTGTGAGATAAACTGAGTTAGACAGCGAGAGACCCAGTATTATACACTGCACCACACACACACGCAGACGCTATTGATTGACCTGAAAAGGTGTAGGTCTTGTTTATGCTTAAATTAGTTTGTGACAAGCAGCCTGCATTTGCTTACTTTTTAGGAAATATATAATATTCATATTGACAGCTAACAAAGATGCATGTGTCTTAAAATCTGACATACTTTAATGCCTTTTGGAGTTAAAAATACTAATGGCTGACTGAAACAACAAGGGAATGGAATATTTTATATACACTATTTTCCATACACTACGTATCTGCATTACAATTAAGAATGTATGAGCAACTTTTCTGAGACGAATCTGAGGTAAACGTGTGATATTAGTCTATGTGTTACAATAGGGATGTTACAGGTACCGAAGGGGGGCGAGTCATTATATAAGGTTACCTGTTGGTGATGTCTGTGTGTTTATATCAGCCTTGCATGATCACTGAACTAACCATTTTTCATCACGTCATGAACCATCACTTTACAGCTTATTGCTACTCCGTGTCTTCCCCAGTCATAAAAACATATTCATTTAAAATCAAAACAAATTATGTAACGACATTAAATGGCTACTAAGCCTCTCCCTAACACCTTGCTACCCCCACCCCCATCCCCCCAATACACAGCTACTCTCACTACCCCCATCCCTCACGTTCCACCCCTCCCACCACACAGCTACCCCCACTACCCCCCAATCCCTCACCTACCCCGCACGTCCCACCCCTCCTTTACCCCCAACACTGTTACCAGATCAAATTATTTGCCGCTCCTGCTGCCTTCTACGCTGTGTCCCGCGCGGAAATTTCTCCAACTGTACATGGTTAGTCACTTTATTATTTGTCGTGTGTAGATAAATTTGTGTCTTTATGTTGCTTAATTAGTTACATTTTAGCATTTACTGAAGATTTATTTTCGTATTTTAACCATTTAACTTCAATAAAGAGAAGGGGAAACTAGTGTATTTTACGGCAACGCTGAGACAAATAAGGAAGTAAAGGAGCGTTGTGGTGTTGATGTGGATATGGAGTTACGTGAAGAGACAGACAGACAAAGGAGGAAGTAAAGGAGCGTAGAGTTGTTGATGTGGATATTGAGTCAGTGGAGACAGACAGACAAATGAGGAAGTAAAGGAGCGTTGTTTTGTTGATGTGGATGTAGAGTTGCGTGGAGAGACAGACAGACAAATGAGAAAGTGAAAAAGCGTTGTGTTGACGTGGATGTGGAGTTACGTGGAGAGGCAGACAGACAAATGAAGAAGTAAAGAAGCGTTATGGTGTTGATGTGGATGGGGAGTTAACAGAGATAGAGAGACAATGAGGAAGTGGAAGGTTGTAGTGGTGTTGATGTGGATTTGAAGTTGCATGGAGAGACAGACAGACAAACGAGGAAGTAAAGGAGAGTTATGGTGTTAATGTGGATGTGGAGTTACGTGGAGAGACAGACGAACATATGAGGAAGTGAAGGAGCGTTGTGGTATTGATGTGGATGTGATTGAAAGTGTTGGGAGAAGTACCCTGAGATCATTTGGCCATGTGGAGATAATGGAGATTGAGAGACTGACTAGGAGAGTGTATGTGAGTGAGGTGCAGCGTGAGAAAGGGAAAGGGAGGCCGAGGAAGAGATGGAGGGATGCGGTGGAGAGAAAAAAGAGGAAAGTGTGAGCAGGAGGGAAGACAGACAGATGCTGAAGGACAAGATGATATGGAAGCTGTTTTTGGCAAAGGACTTTTTCGTGACTAACATCATATGAGAGTTTATTTCACGTAGCTAAGTGGCAGAATAAGGCAATGCTTCGGCTCCACTTACATAGCACTTCTTCGTGACTAGCATCGTATTCCAGCTTTAATCTATTGTTATATCTCAGCAGTGATGATGGAGAATGGGCAATAAATACGATAATCATTTCGTTTCATTTTTTCTTTTCGTTTTGTGTCGTTTACAAAGGCTCCAACCTGCTTCCATGTATCGGCCTTGGTCACCTAATGGCAGCTCTCCATGCTGCTTGATCTCTGGCAGCCTCCCTGTTCAATCCCTTATGATCTCTTCTCAGGTCTTTTTCGGTCTGTCTCTCGCAACCCAACCCCCAACATTAACACTTTTCACACTCTGCACCCAATTGTCATCTCCCATCCTCTCCACATGCCCAAACCATCTCAGTCTACCCCTCCTCATCACAACACCAATATACGGCAGTCCCATCCTTCCTCCCAAACCATCTCAATCTACCCCTCCTCATCACAACACCAATACACTCCAGTCCCATCCTTCTTCACAAACCATCTCATTCTACCCCTCCTCATCACAACACCAATACATTCCAGTCCCATCCTTCCTGCCAAACCATCTCAATCTACCCCTCCTCATCACAACACCAACACATTCCAGTCCCATCCTTCCTCCCAAACCATCTCAATCTACCCCTCCTCATCACAACACCAATACACTCCAGTCACATCCTACCTCCCAAACCATCTCAATCTACCCCTCCTCATCACAACACCAGTACATTCTAGTCACATCCTACCTCTTCACTCTTCCATCGTAAACCCAGCCCCCCCCCCCAGGCCTTGCACTCAGGGACGCACTACACATCCACCTAACTATTGTCATTTTTGTACATTTGAGCCTGCGAATATCCTCTTCCTTTACTGCCCAAGTCTCACAACCATACAGCATTACACTCCTAACACATGCTGCATACAAAGACCCCTTAGCACGGAGGGAGAGCCCTCTCAATGTCAGGAAAGGCAACAGCTCCCTGAACTTCTTCCAACCACTCCTCACTCTAGCCACACAGCTTGCTCCATCATCATCATCATCATCATCCGGACCTCCTTTCCCACCCTAGGGAAGAGTGAGGAGTAACAACGTCCAGAAAGCCTAGGTATGCCCAGTTCAATGAGCCACGCTTCCATTCACTCATCATTCAAGCCCCCGGAATCCTGGCTCCATCAGAGAAAAAAAAAAAAAAAAAAAAAAAAAAAACTTTCACCTCGTTCTGTAGCTTCTCATATACCCATCTGATATAGTAAATCTGGACGCTGTCACGTTAAAAAGGGCTGCCAAATCCCTGGTTATGTGCTCCACACAACATTCATCCAGCCAGCTCGATCTCTTGTCCGTCCCTTAGCCTCACCGACTTCCATACATCTCTTTCTCACACACTCATCCACCATATCTCTCCACCTTCTCCTTGGCCTACCTCGCCTCCTACCTCCTTCAAATGCGCTCAGATATACCTTTTCCACCACTCTATTGTTATCCATTCTCTCCACATGACCATACCATCTCAGTACACTCTCTTCGATTCTGGTGTCACCGACTTCCTCATTCCACATCTTTCACGAGTCACAGTATTTCGTATCCTATCCACCCTCTGTCCTCCACATACATTCCTCACCAGTCGCATCTCCACTGCTCTTACTCTCGACTTTTCATTTTCATGCCACGCCATAGTCTCACATCGATATGTTAAAGTTGGCATTAACACTCTTGGCACTAACAGTCCTTCATGTATGCCTCGTGCACCTGCAACACTCAAGTCTCTGTTTCTTATCAAGGCCTTCATAGCACCATCTAATGTCCTTCCTTGTGTTACTCTACTTTCCACTTCTTTTGCACATTTTCCTCTCTTTTCTATCACTGTACCCAGGTATTTGAACTCTCTCACCAGTTCCAGTCTATGTTCATTCACTGTAACATCACACTGGGAGTCACCTTCTCTCTCATTAACCATCATTTTGCTCTTTTCTACATTTATTCTCAAGGCACGACTCTCACAGACATCAGCAAAGCTCTGCACTAGCCTACCAAGTTCTTGTCAGGTACTTGCAAGCAGTACTGCATCA
>NW_027643307.1:140000-142500 GCF_032717465.1 Coenobita brevimanus | reverse complement strand
CCATTTTCATGTCTCTTTCTATCGAATAATGGCAGGCAGTTTGTTCTTGCTCTGTAGAAGATTATTGATGCTGGTCTGTTATCATATACTTGTTCTTCTCTGATATTCTCTTTCCATTCTTTATATATCTTCAGGCTTGTTTTCCTAGATACTTCCTCCTTCCATTTCTGTGTGTCCCAATTCATTGTTTTCTCCTTTAGTCTGCTTTTTGTCATAATCATTAATTCTCTGTCAGCTATTCCTATTAATTCCTTGTACTTATTGGTTTCCTTCATCCAGTTCATATTCTGTATATTCATCATTTCTAGTATAGTTTTTAGTAATTCATTTTTGCCCTGAAGAATACCCCTGGTGTACTCTAATCTACCTGTGATTATTCTTCGTTTAACTAATGATGCTCCAATCTCTCCCCTTAGTGTGCAGTTTGCTGCATACTTGGGTGCTCCTAATATTTGTCTTATACTCCGTTCTCTATCCTTTGTAGCTTTTCAATTTCTGCTTCCGTGTAATTTATGATATTTGACCCATGAAGTATTGTAGGTACGGCTACATTTTTCCAGTAGGTTTGACCTATCATGACTTTATTACAACTCCTTGCTATTACCGAGTATGTAATATTTGCCATCTTTTGAGCTTTCTGTGCCATCATTTCCTTCTGTGTTTTGAAGTAGTTTCTTTTGTTATCTATCTGTAATCCAAGGTACTTTATATTATCAGTTACTTTTATCCCTTCTATTTCATCTGGCTGGTTTTTCATATTATGGATGATGATATTACTTTTTGGTCTATTTATGTTTAGACCACATTCTTGACTATATTCTATTACTGTTTTTAGGCTGTCTTTTGCATCTTCTATCGAGTGTGCCATTAGCAGTCCATCATCAGCAAAGAATAGTACTCCTATTTTCAGTTTCTCATTGATAAATCCAATATTTTGTCCTTCCAATTTGTCTATTATCAGGTTGGTTATTAATTTGAATAATATTGTTGAACCTGTGCAGCCTTGTCTAATCCCGCTAGTTATGTCCATTTCTATTTCAGAATCACCTACTTTTATTTTTGTTTTGTCTTCTTTATATATGTTAACAATGGTATCTATTATCTTTGGGTGTACCTTGTATCGCATTAGTGCCTGTACTATTTTCTCTCTTTTAATTGAGTCAAATGCCTTTGAGTAATCAATGGATATTATTATAAGAGGTTTTCCCTTCTGGTAGCTATCCTCTATGCAGTATTGTAAGGTTAATAAGTTGTCTTCTATTTTAGCTCCCTTTGTGAAGCCTGCTTGTGTTTCTTTAGCCTCGTTGTTTATGGTGATATGGCTATCCACAAAGTTTCCTATCAGTGACATACATATTTTGTACGAAATATTGGTCAACGCTATTGGTCTGAGCTGGTCTGATGTAGGTTTAGTTGTTTTCTCTATCGTTTTTGTATTTGACCATACCCATTCCTTAACTTCTGTCCCATCATCTATAATGTGCTGAAAGCAGTTTGT
This sequence comes from Coenobita brevimanus, assembly GCF_032717465.1. Classification (NCBI taxonomy): domain Eukaryota; kingdom Metazoa; phylum Arthropoda; class Malacostraca; order Decapoda; family Coenobitidae; genus Coenobita; species Coenobita brevimanus. The sequence goes on along the minus strand of NW_027643307.1, from coordinate 141,002 downwards.
AAGGCTTTCTATACACTGCTCACTTTTTATCAGGACTTTGTAGAGTTCAGGCTTCTTTTGATCTGGTCCTGGGGCTTTTCTGTTTTTTAGCTTTTGTAGGCAATGTTTTACTTGGTCTTGCGTAATATTTGGATATTCCATGGGTTTTATTTTGCTTTGTACTTTGCAGCACATGTCCATATGTTCTCTTATACTAGGAGGGAATTCATATGTTCTCTCTATATTGTGTCCTATTGGTATATCTCTATTCATTACATTCCGATTACTTTCTAAGTCCAGCTTGTTAATGTATTCTTGCCTTGTGTCACTATTCCATGCTTCATTTATGTTGTTTTCATGCTTTTTATAGATTTTGTCCCAAAATTGTATTATTTCCTCACTAGCCTGTATATCATTTAGTTTGTTACCTTCTTTGCTGTATATTGCTAACTTGTCTAATTTTTTGTCTATACCTCTTAGTTTATTAACAGCCTCCCACAATTGTTTACCCTTTTCATTGCTTTCTTTTATTTCTTTTGTGAGGTTTTGTTCATGTTTAAACATCTCCTTTCTAATGAGGATTTGCACCTTCTGTTTTTGTTGCCTATAGAGCTCATATATTCTGTCTCTTTCATCCTGATTTTGTATGTTTCTTTTTTGCCTATTCAATCTTTTCCTCTCTTTTATTTCCTTTCTTATTTCATTGTTCATCCAAACAGGCTCCATTATTTTATTTTCCCTTTCAATTACCTTTCTTCTATATCTTGTTTTTAGTGTTTCGCTGGCAGCTTCTTCTATTAATGTATTCATCTGTGTTATATTGGTAACTCTGACTTCATTCAGTTTTTCTTCCACTCTATTTGCATACTGTTGTAGTGATATCTCATCTGTCCTATAATACTCCACTGTTTCCCACTTTCCTTGTTTGTTGAAGTTTTGCCTTTCTCTTTTTATTATAAACCTTGCACATATCAGATTATGATCAGTGATATCTATAGTTTCTTGTTTCTCGTCTATATTCAT
>NW_027643307.1:110000-135000 GCF_032717465.1 Coenobita brevimanus | reverse complement strand
TACCCTCAGTGTACACCACAAGTTTGTACAAATGTGCCCCGCTTGTTACTAGAGAAATACCACGTCCTGCTGCCCCTTGCATTACCCATGACATGTCCTGCCCCTTGCATTACCCATGACATGTCCTGCCCCTTGTATTACCCATGACATGTCCTGCCCCTTGCATTACCCATGACATGTCCTGCCCCTTGTATTACCCATGACATGTCCTGCCCCTTGCATTACCTATGACATGTCCTGCCCCTTGCATTACCCATGACATTCGGTAAATAACACAAACACGGCATCACACACGCAGTCAATTAACACTAAACAGGCTCAACATGTCATTACAGGAAAGTTACAAGGATTTAAAGAAAAGAGCCAAATCACTTATTAATCAATCTATTAACCAATATTATCACAAAGGACTCAAACTCAAGAGGTAATACTTGTGCCACATGGACAATACTCCAAGACATAATACACAACAATAACAACTACAACAACAGCTCCTTTGATGATCCACAAAGTACAGCTGAAGAATTTATTTTTTCGTAAACGTAGGTAAAAGAACTTTTGAAACTACACAGTTCTTGCAAGCATGTACCACCATAAATCCTGCATCTGCCAGACCTGTGACTGGTAATAACACAGGCAGCATGACACAATTCCCACCAGACACTGTTGATGTTAACACTGTAATATTAACAATTAATCACTGACAAAATACTAAATCTTATGGCTCAAACGCTCAATCGGTAGAGAGGTGGCCTGCAGTCCCACCGGACCCAGGTTCGAATCCCGGCTGGGGCAGGGAACAGTTTAAGGATTTGAATTTCATTAAATCAGGCTTTACTGATCTACCAGAAGACCCGCCGACATGTCGTAAAAATACCCCCGCTAATACCAATACACCAGTCCTGTATGAGACAGCCCTAACATGTATTCAGTATCGACGGTGGGTGTTAGCGCCGAAGTGGTGACATGTAGAGGTGTATGGTATGTAGGAGGACTGCTGGGCCTTGATAGCAGGCTGTGAAGCCTATGCCCAGAGTCGGACACATAAAAACAATATTTCACTTGGTTTTATTAAGGCTTCCCTCTTCCTACTCGCATTGTATTTAACCCACATAAATTCTTCAGTTGTTACGGGCGTCTTCCCTACTGCTTGGCAGAATGCTATAGTCACGCCTTTATATAAAAATGGACACACTCAGGTCGTCAGCAATTACCCACCAATTTTACTGCCACCTGTTTTTTTCCTAAAATTATTGAAAAATCGTCTCAACTCAACTAATAACATTTCTTGAATCAAACCAACTTCTCTCACAAACCCAGCATAGTTTCCGTGCTAAGCTATCCACAAATACAGCACTCACAGTTATCACTGATAATATCACCATAACATGGATAATACACACATATCACTTTTAACCCTCTGTGATCTATCAAAAGCTTTCGATAGTGTCAGCCATTCCATTCTTCCCAATAAACTCAGTAAAGTCAGTGTTGATCACTTCTACTTTGACAGCTGCCTTAATAATAGAACACAATCTGCATCCGAAACACCAAATTCTCATTCAATAAAGTCAGTGTTGATCACTTCTGGTTTGACAGCTGCCTTAATAATAGAACACAGTCTGTTCACATCCAAAACACCAAATCCTCCAAATCAATGTCATTTATGGGGTACCCCAAGGCTCAATTCTTGGCCCTATGCCATTCAGTATATATGTCAACGATCTCTCAGCAAATCTTAACGAGTGTGTGTTAGTGCAATATGCTGATGACACTCAGTTTCTTCACAGTGGCAAACTAGATTCTCTCCAGGATATATTGCACAAATCAGAGGAAACCTTGAGTATGGCCAGGGAATATTTTCTTAACAACGGTCTTCATCTAAATACCACTAAAACGCAATGTATGTTCTAGGGTGCAGGCCAATGATCTCACTAATACCACCTAACACTACTGTACGATTTGGAGACACAGCAGTTCAAGCCAGCACTATGTAAAAAAATTAGGTATATATGGACTGCTACATGACCTTTGATAAGCATGTAAATGAACTTAGCAAAAGAGTACTGGTCATATTAATATATATTAACAGGATAAAAGATGGCTTTGACAAAGACACTCGACACATCATAGTGTAGGCACTGGCCCTAAGTATGTGGCACTGCAGGCACTGGCCCTAAGTATGTGGCACTGCAGGCACTGGCACTAAGTATACTACGGCAGTGTAATATGTGGCACTGCAGGCACTGCCACTAAGTATACTACGGCAGTGTAATATGTGGCACTGCAGGCACTGGCACTAAGTATACTACGGCAGTGTAATATGTGGCACTGCAGGCACTGGCACTAAGTATACTACGGCAGTGTAATATGTGGCACTGCAGGCACTGGCACTAAGTATACTACGGCAGTGTAATATGTGGCACTGCAGGCACTGGCCCTAAGTATACTACGGCAGTGTAATATGTGGCACTGCAGGCACTGGCCCTAAGTATACTACGGCGGTGTAATATGTGGCACTGCAGGCACTGGCACTAAGTATACTACGGCAGTGTAATATATGGCACTGCAGGCACTGGCACTAAGTATACTACGGCAGTGTAATATATGGCACTGCAGTACATCTCAACTTTCACGTGTACACAAACTACACAATTTTACTGCTGAAGTTGTCGATGGAAAAGCCAGGAAGTCTGACCATGTACTGTACTGTACCATGTACTGTACTGTACTGTACCATGTACTGTACTGTACTGTACCATGTACTGTACTGTACCATGTATTGTACTGTACTGTACCATGTATTGTACTGTACTGTACCATGTACTGTACTGTACCATGTACTGTACTGTACCATGTACCGTAGTGTACCATGTACCGTACTGTACCATGCACTGTACTGTACCATGTACCGTACTGTACCATGTACTGTACTGTACCATGTACTGTACTGTACCATGTACTGTACTGTACCATGTACTGTACTGTACCATGTACTGTACTGTACCATGTCACTGCAATGTTAACACAACTGTAATGGCTAAACACACCAAACAATATAAACTTGGACACAGCCGTCACAGTCTTCCAATATCCAGCTAATCTCTACCCTGACTGTCTCCTGTCTTTTCCATCGCTGTCACTGTCTCCTGTCTTTTCCATCGCTGTCACTGTCTCCTGTCTTTTCCATCGCTGTCACTGTCTCCTGTCTTTTCCATCGTTGTCACTGTCTCCTGTCTTTTCCATCGTTGTCACTGTCTCCTGTCTTTTCCATCGTTGTCACTGTCTCCTGTCTTTTCCATCGCTGTCACAGTCTTCCAATATCCAGCTAATCTCTACCCTGACTGTCTCCTGTCTTTCCATCGTTGTCACTGTCTCCTGTCTTTTCCATCGCTGTCACTGTCTCCTGTCTTTTCCATCGCTGTCACAGTCTTCCAATATCCAGCTAATCTCTACCCTGACTGTCTCCTGTCTTTTCCATCGGTACACAACATGACACAAAGTATTACTAGACACAAAAATAATCTGTTTGTTGCTAAGGTTAATAGCGACTCAGGTGCAAGATCCTTAGCAGTAACAGCAACCACCTGCCAGAAAATGTCAAGGAATCACATAGTTTAAACATTTTCAAAAAAAGACCTAACAGTCACTTACTAAACACCCTTCAATAATCTTACTGTATAACGCTATACAATAATAAACTAGTAAAATATGAGGCAAAAATGGGATATCATAATTCACAAACCTAACACTTTAAAACTTCAAATGTAATGACATTTGATATATTGAGAATTGTACAGTACAATTACAGGTACTGTATACACTTTTGTATTATACTCCCTAACGTATCTACAGCAGTGCTGGGAACGCTTCTAATGAAAAGTAGCGGTGCTCCCATTCCCGTTACTTGCCGAAAAAGTAGTGGCGTTACTGGTTTCGCTACTTGATACGAAATGTAACGGCGCTCCCGCTCCCGCTACTTTGGATAAGAAAAAGGTACACGAAGGAATAGTTAACAAAAATCTGTGATATAGCAATACACTATATACTGTTTTGATAATATTAGTCAGTCTGAGTGGTTATGTTGTGTACCAGTAATGTCAGTATATACTTATAGTGAAAATAAAACATCATATACATGTCGGTGTGACTTTAATGAAACTTAGAGCCGAAGGTACAGGAAAAAGCTATTTACTGTATAATGTAACAAATGTTCTTTTACACTGTTACCTAGTATACCTACTGAAAGTAACATACGTAAATAACAGGCAAAAAAATGTGGCCTACCATTGATACATATTATATAGATTTATTATATTTTCAATGATACCTATTTAAGATATGTACGAAAACGAAAGTAAAAATGAACTGGGGCTTTCTTTTAAAGGCTATTTATGCAATAGCAATGTTTTTTTTTTTTTTCATTACTTTAAACTGAAAGTAACATACTGTTACGAAATAATAACGTAGTGAGTAAGAATTAGTCTGAAAGAGAGAGTGAGGGAGAGAGGGCAGGAGTTTGTGACGGTGATAGAGGCTTGTGTGTGTGTGTGTGTGTGTGTGTGTGTGTGTGTGTGTGTGTTTTAGCATTGCCTACATCTAGCTGACATCTTAAATGACAGAATTGACGAAAGTAGTATTTTTCGTCATTAATAAATACATCCAAACCGTCGGCATATCTGTATGTACGCACCGACTCCGGACCTGTATTCGTCGCGTGAGTAGCGAGCAGCGCGGTAACGCGTGAGTACAGCCAAAAAGTAGGGGCGCTCTCAGTTCCGCTACTGGCTAAAAAAAGTAATGGCGTTACCACCATCGCTATTAAAATAGTAGCGGCGCTATTCCCAACTTTGATCTACAGTGTATAATCTTCACGTGTACACATTGTACTATTATTGTGTATATAACTCATATTGTTATATGCATAACCTTTGTTTGTGGAAATAAACATTATTATTATTATTATTATTGTACTCCCCTCCCTGCCTCTTGCCTCCCTGCCTCCTCCCTGGCCTCACAGCTGCCAGCCAATCAGAGGGCGGCTGGTGCTAAGGGCAGAGGGAGGCGGACGCTGATTGGCTGAGCCAGTGTAAACACAGCCGCGGCAGCCATATTGCTCCGCCTACTGCCTCTTTAGTATTTTCCCTTTTCTCACTCTTTATCACCTCTTCTATATACTCGCTTGTGTCTATTGATTTATTTGTATTTATTCTGAGTGTCTATTGGTGAGCTGAGGAGTTTGGGGAAGGAGTAGATGGGATAAGGTTTGAAAATATGTGGGGATATTTGCAGCCCTGCGTATGGCAACACCGTGGTGAAGCCCCGCAACGCTGAGAGAGAGAGAGAGAGAGAGAGAGAGAGAATTAAGGGGGTTAGGTATGACAAGGGGAGAAAGAGAGAGAGAGAGAGAATTAAGGGGGTCAGGTATGACAAGGGGAGAGAGAGAGAGAGAGAGAGAGAGAGAATTAAGGGGGTCAGGTATGATAAGGGGAGAGAGAGAGAGAGAGAGAGAATTAAGGGGGTCAGGTATGATAAGGAGAGAGAGAGAGAGAGAGAGAGAGAGAGAGAGAGAGAGAGAGAGAGAGAGAATTAAGGGGGTCAGGTATGATAAGGGGAGAGAGAGAGAGAGAGAATTAAGGGGGTCAGGTATGATAAGGGGAGAGAGAGAGAGAGAGAGAGAGAGAGAGAGAGAGAGAGAGAGAGAGAGAGAAGACAAGACAAAGATTTCCCATAGTGTTCACTGCACTTCTTCGTGACTAGCATCATATAGTGTTGATTTGGTGTAGTTCTTTCACCTTAACTTGGCTCAAAAAGACAAGACTAAGGCCTTCCATAGTGTTCACTGCACTTCTTCGTGACTAGCATCATTTAGTGTTGATGTGCTACAGGCCTTTCACCTTAACTTGGCTCAGATTTCCGTCCTTTTGCAGTTTATTTCACGTAGCTCACAGGCAAAGGACAATACGCTACTAAGCCTCTCTGTCCTTTCCATAGCACTTCTTCGTGACTAGCATCGTTCGGTGTTAATCTCTTCTTACAACTTAGCATTCAAGAGGAAGAAAGAGAAGAAGAAGACGAAGAAGATGAGGAATGAGAAGAGCAAGAAGACGGAGAAGAGGAGGAATGAGAAGAGCAAGAAGACGGAGAAGAGGAGGAATGAGAAGAGCAAGAAGACGGAGAAGAGGAGGAATGAGAGGAGCAAGAAGACGGAGAAGAGGAGGAATGAGAAGAGCAAGAAGACGGAGAAGAGGAGGAATGAGAAGAGCAAGAATACGAAGAAGATGAGGAATGAGAAGAGCAAGAAGACGGAGAAGAGGAGGAATGAGAAGAGCAAGAAGACGGAGAAGAGGAGGAATGAGAAGAGCAAGAAGACGGAGAAGAGGAGGAATGAGAAGAGCAAGAAGACGGAGAAGAGGAGGAATGAGAAGAGCAAGAAGACGGAGAAGAGGAGGAATGAGAAGAGCAAGAAGACGGAGAAGAGGAGGAATGAGAGGAGCAAGAAGACGGAGAAGAGGAGGAATGAGAAGAGCAAGAAGACGGAGAAGAGGAGGAGGAAGAAGAGCAAGAAGACGGAGAAGAGGAGGAGGAAGAAGAGAAAAGGGGCAGAAGAAGAAGACAGGGAAGAAGAGAAGGAAGAGGAAGAAAAGAAGGAGATGGTGACGATGATGATGATGATGATGATGATGGTGATGATGATGATGATGATGATGATGATAATGATGATGGTGATGGTGATGATGGTGATGATGATGATGATGATAATGATGATGATGATGATGATGGTGATGATGGACTGCTACTACTACTACTGATGATGCTGTTGCTACTGCTACTACAACTGCTACTACTACAACTACAACTACTACTACAACTACTATACTGTGTGTTTTTTTTTAATCGAGGCAAAGATGCACTTGATAGGTTGGTGATGACTGAATGCAACATGTCCAAATAACATGGTATTTCTGAGAATTACTGGTAATTATTTGAAATACAATGATGTTCTTTGGATGTGTTGCATTCAGCCAAACATCACCAACCTGCTGAGTGCATCTTCTGATTTAAAAAAAAAAAATCTACCACTGTTACTACTACAACTACCACTTTTAGAAATAATACAACAAGCAAATCAGCTCCATCCATTTGGGAATTATACCGTGCAGCTCAGCAGCCAGCCTCATAATACAGTTCACCATTGGAGTTGTAATGTGAAGGTTATCACTAACCATAATACAATCTGTTGGCCCCAAACACACCAGCCACTGTCCTTACCAACCATATGCCAACACTTTATCATCATTCATTCATTCATTCATCATCTAATCCTGTGTTGCCCCATGAGGAGCATAGGAGCCTGGAGCTAGGCAAATTGGTCCTCACATTTATGATGAGAATGACCAGCCTCACTCATCCCTGAGTGACATTACGTGAGCATTAAACCCTAACCATCCCTTGGATATTAACTTGCACCAGCTCAATCCGATTGGAGCGCCTTAATTGCCCGCTAAACCATCAGGCGCCATAAATTGGTTATATGGTTACCACCCAGCGTAGTAAAAGGTTTCCTGGTGTACAGGAAACCATCTGGCTTGTCACTCAATGTATAGTCACCCGTAGACAGAAGGAAGAGGAAAGAATGAAGGGAAAAAAAGACAGATGAGGAACGATAGAAAGAAAGAAGGAAGAGAGGAAAGGGCAGGCATCCGAGAGCAGCACTACATCGAGTGAGTGGATGGGGAGTGCCCCCACCAACCATAAAAAACTTTATTATTACTATATTTTTTTATTATTACAGTGTCAACAAAAACATTAATCTATTGGAGTTGCTGGTCAGTGTGACTCAGTCACAGTAGCTTCGTAATCCATACCTGCCAGAGAGACAGGCCTGAGGGCTGATGGTCTTGTGCCCCTGAGGCATAGCAGTGCACACCTCACAAGGGAGGAGGACAGTTGACACCTCATCCAGGCCATAACGGAACTCTGACGTTGACGCTTCTTAGAAAGAATCTCTGCCAGTCTCGAGAGAATATGCTCGCCTCTGGACCCGTCCCACCTGATGTTGTGAACACAAAGGCAGTGAATCCAACGTGGTGCAAAAGTTAGATCCTTTCTTGATAGTCTGTGTTTTTTTTTTCTTGTTAATTCCTTTTGTGTGCAGCCTCGAGACACAGTTCACGATGACATGCTGCCATAGGATCAATTATCCTAATGTTGAAGAAAGCCCTCTGCCCACGTGTCCGCAAACCTGCAGCACTGACATCCACTCTGGCATCATTTGATGTGTTTGCTGTTCTGTGGGTTAAGTGCTCGCCGTCTAGGGGCAGCACAGCTGGCTCTGTGGTGACATCATGGCATATTTCCTGCAGCATTTTGGCAGTGACGTCGCGTCCACACAGCCTGCCTTCTTGCACACCATTGCATGGTTTGCATCAAAGACAGTGCCACAGGAACAGTGTTGAGGTAGGGTCTACTACTGCTACTGCTATTACTTGATTTTAGTTTGCACACACACACACACACACACACACACACACACACACACACACACACACATGCATGCATATATATATATATACATACACATACAAATACGTTGTGGTGTGCGTGTGTGTATGTGTGTGTGCTTATATGTATATATATGTATGTATGTGTATGTGCATGTGTGCGTGCGTGATTCGAAGCCAGAAATTCACAGTTGGAAGAGTTAAAAACGAAATGGCCATCGTGAGAGTCCAGTCACGGACTCTTACGGGCGAACACGAGACCAATGTAACGAGCTGGCTTGGTCAACAGATGGCATTGTGGTCGCCGGTGTGTCGTCTGTTTGTTTACATAAGTTGACAGGCGGGATGTGAGGGGGCGTGGCGGTACAAATAAACATGGCTCTAAACCCTGGACACCGCTGTGTTGTTTGTGGGAAAAACCCACTAACTGGAACTAACCTACGGTTTCATTTCTTCCCAAAGGACAAAAAGGGGTGCGTAAAACAGATGTAACAAACTGTTATGCAAAAACAGTTGTACTACGGTCATAAATGTTGGTGCAGATTAAGACGTCAACAGCTGAAACTGGGCCTCGGCACGTACGCCTAATATAGAAATCTGTAGAAATGACTATGTTTCATTACACGTATGATAAAGGATACGTTGGGCATTGATAAGGGACATGTGAACTTGCTGAGGTAATACCGCCACACTGGCAACGCAGGATATTATTTACCGGCCCTCACACAATCAATATTGATTGACAGTATTCATATATGGTGCCGTATTATTGATCTTGTGAAAATGACAGTGAAGATATGCACCATCTATTATTAAAGGATATTACTCGTATACCGATAACGGGAAATTACTATTATATGCAGGTAAGAACAATATATATATATATATATATATATATATATATATATATATATATATATATATATATATATATATATATATATATATATATATATACAAAACAATGGAAAGGCATTTTGTCCAGTCCAATCCACCTGATACTTAGGATTAACAGAGCTAACACAACAAACGGCTATGGGTTTGTGTTGCCCGTGTGAATGTTTCCGGGATAATAATGTAACCTAACATGTACATCTATATACTCAATAAATACATTATAATATTCTTGTCTGTATTATTAATACATCCATTATATTCCGGATCAAAGACTTTTATCACTGGAATGAATCTTTGTCTCAAAATACGTTATATGGGACACTATTCACCAGCCTCATGTTATCAATGGTGAAGGATGCTCATGCACAATATAATTATTTAAGACTAACTTAGTGTCACGTGGAAGGCTTATATATTCCCGATTCATAATCTAACCATAGTCTACCCCGTAACCGTTCTCTTATATCCCGTTCTCCCTTATCTCGCTTGTGCACTAGATGGCGTGAAGGTAATGGCCTCGCAGTTTTAACGTTGAGTCGTTACTCCGTATCTTTTCTCCTCCGTGGAGTCGAGTACTTCATACTGATATTCATGCTTTCGTGAAGCTGTGGTGCTTCATTCAGAGTCGAGGTGAAATAAATCTGCATGAAATTAGTTAGTTAACCAGGAGCAATGGGACGTGAATAACCTTGCACGGCGCTAGACCAGAGTCCATACGTGAGGGAGTAAGTTGGATAAATTAGTGACTGATGTTAGAGGACATCGACAGTGGATCCAGCCGTTGAACTAAAGCTTGATGTATCTAGTGGGAAGGTGGTAGTCGGATATTAACCATTTATGAAGGTATGTTCTATATTTACTACTTGTACAACTTTATTTTGGTCTTAAATTTGATAGTGATAGTTTTAAGAATAGGTGATAGGAGTGATTTGAGTGACTGGTGGTTGAATATTTGTAAATCTGCATTTAATTCATGTGTACAGCTGAAATGTTTATGTATATATTAATCATTGTTACGACAGCCACATATAGAGGGAGGTGGTTTTTGTTTTGGGGGTTGTTCGTAGGAAAGTGCTGGGCTGTAGCAATAACAACGAGTGGGGTAGGTCATCCAGGGAGTGGGTACGGTTTGGTGGGAATTGGCTAGTAGTGATGAGAGGCGCGGTGCAGCATAGCCCCTTCCCTTGTCCCCTGTATTTTTCCATATCGTGGAGCAGTGGCTTTAAACTGCAAGATTAAGGACTGACAACGGGGTTAGTTAGATTTATAGGTACTTTTACATCAAGGTATTGACGAAAATAAAGGATTCGTGAGGGAAACTTTCGGTTCATTGAAAAGTGACCTGTGTTCGTCACTTGCTTCAATTTTTTATTTTATTAGTTAGGTTATGTATTTACCGTCATGTTTTCCTTAGCTACCATCTGATAGCTTGTTCATTTCAAGTTGTACTCCTGTTGGTCTGTTTGACAATGAACATTAGTGTGTGTGTGTTTTTTAAGTAATGATCTTCAATTTCTGATCTCCCAACATTCTTTTTTTTTCCCATATTCTCTCCTACACCCTGACCCTCTGACCCCCATATCGACATTTTGTCCACCATATTGGGTCGGTGGCTGGCACAATGTTGACTCTTCACTACACTTAATTACTGCCTCCATTGTTTTGGTAGCTGCAGTATTAGTCTGCCCTTTTTCCCATCAGTCAGCTCGGACTGAATAGGGTTTTGGTCAATTAAATCTTTTGTGGTTCGTTCAAGTGTCGCTCTGGAAGGGTTAAAAAAATCGTTTAACTCCTCTTGACGAGAAAATCGTTAACAAGTATTGGTTCAAACCCGCAGTGTCTAGCTGAGCAGACTACAACTGGAGCCAAGCAACCGCCCCTGCAGGGTAGTTTGTCTTGACTAAGTCATGACATTAAATTCCTAAAAACTTTCGTATTATTTGTAGAACTAAGTTAATTCTTACGTACCTCGTGAAACAAGTGGTTTCTTCATTGAGTATATATTTCGTCCACTGTTTGCAAAATTTAATTTTTATCATTGCTTCGTCTGGGATCGAATAGAAAGTTTTCCCCAGTTATTTTCTTTCATATTCAACTCTTAAGAGAAATGAGTATGGCTGAGAGGAATGAGTGGCTGAATGTCTGAAACATATTACAAATTACATTTTACCAAAGTGTATTAATAATGCTTTAAACTCCACATGTGCCTTGGTTGCTCAGTCGAGTTCAGAAGACTGGTGAGTGGACGATGTCACTGTCAAACCAACGTGACCTGGATGGGTGAGAGGTCTCGGTAAAAGCAGTAGCCGGCACACAGCACTCACGGACACACATCCCCACCTCATCTCTCTCTCGCCCCTCTCATACCGTCTACTTCAAGGTTTCCAGACTACCGATGTTAAATAACATCTCGGCAAGTGGCCTACCGCAGCCGCAGTCAGCAGCAGTTTGTGGGAGCAGAGAAGGCTGAGGAAGGCGGCTGTAGTGCAGTGAAATTTTACTAACCTATCGCCACAAAACTTTGAAAACATTGTCATATGGATATGGAAAAAAAGAATAAAGTATGGTGGGATATAAAGTGGAAGATATAAGAAATAGCTACGGACATAGGAAATAAAAGTAATCAAAGTTAACTGGAGAAAGTAAAGTATGGCCAGGAAACATTTGGAAGAAATTGAGACTATGGACTTTGAAATAATGGAATGTAAATGAAAATACCTGTCGAGTATACAAGTTGTCATTCACTGTACACTTTACACTGTCACTGTTAATGAAGTTTTACGTGTAGTGGGTGTGAATGTATTGTATTAACTTAGTAAACCAATACTGTTCTTTCACTTTCTTTAACCTATGCAGACTTACCACAACTGTTGTCACTTATAAAAGGGGGGGCTGATTTGAGGAATATTGTATGTCTGGCGTGTAAAGTAATTCGTGTCAGACATGATTTTCCCATGCTGTGAAGTGATTCTCCTGCAGCAGACGACGCCCCGCCATGGCAAGGCGTGCGGAAGAGTATCTGTTTATTACATGGATAAATGCCACATTTAGAATGACACTTTTAACATGGGCACCATAGTCTGCTGCACATCTGTTATGTGGGTGTATGGTTACCACTCAGCGTTGCACAAAGGGTTACAGGGAACCATTAAGCTTGTTAAGCGATGTACTGTACTCACCTGAAGTAGAAAGAATGATAGACAGAAAGGATGAATGATACAGGAAGAGGAGGGTTGACAGAAAATATAATTAGGCAGCACTACAGGAGTGGATGTTGGTTACCACACTATCAGCACACTAGAGTATAATAAAACTGGTGTCACTGTTAATATGTATAATTTCAACTCGATAACCTTTTCCCGGAGAGGGTATATAAGCTGTCTGTGCAGTTTGGGGTCTTAAACTTTTGAAATGCCTAAAAACTTATGAACATGGAGATTAAGTAATGGCGTTAATACTCTTAATTTTCAGAGGAAGGACGTTCTTTGAGACTAACCCATTACGGTGTTTCTATAAAGTGAAAAAATTGCCCTGTAGTAAGACGAGGCTTAGTCTAGGCAATGATGTTAACCCCTTCAAAAGCATGACATTTTCTAATTTACATGTCTCAAAATTATTTAACTTCATCTTTGGCTTTTTTTTTCTTTTCAATTTTCTGTAGTAAAAGGCTTGCCGGCTTCTGGCCATTAATTCCTTCTTCCCTGCCTGAAAAAAAATAGAGGGGGTTAATGAAGGCTATATCTACGACTATATATAAGAACTACAGTCCGAAGAGTCTCTAAAGTCTTTTAGGGACAGCGTGAATAATTCGTCATAAGATTGAAAGGGGTAAGCATTATTGTTTTAATATTACAGGCGCCCTGGGTTTGTTAGGACGCTGATATACAGAGGGAATTTCGTAGCCAAAATATCGTGGAACCAATAGAGAATGTTTCCAACAGAGCTTGATGCTTAGAGGAAAACAGGTCACGAATACCGGCGTGGGTGAGATGGGCAGCTGTCAAAAATAGCGACGTGAAAGGGGAGAGCAAGGAGGGGGGGACATGGAGAGCGATGGAAGCCGAGGGAGAGATGGAGGGAGAGGGAGAGAAATGGAGGGATGGGGAGATGGAGGAAAGGAGGGAGGGGGGTAAAGGACAAGCAGGGACTGAGGAGAGAATATTTTACATAACAATGGGCAATAGCAAGAGATGCCTTATAACTATTAAACTCTGCCACTCGCACAAACGTTAGGTGATACTGGATATTAGTCTTGGACATGTTTAGCTATATTTTCTCCATCCCTAAGCAGCTTTTATTCTTCAGACAACCTAAGAGCACAATGTAACATCTGGCGTATTTGTGAGGGAAGATGAGAGAGACTGGCTGTTGTGGTCTACACGTAGTCAGGAAAGCTACAACGTAGGACAGATTTAGCAGTTTATTTCATCCTTATGCAAGATTTTTCGTGCTAGTCAACCTCAGGGCACGAGTAACAACTGGCGTGTCTGTGTGAGGGAAGATGAGAGAGTTGACAGTTGTGGTTTACACGCGAAGCCAAGCATGTGCTCCTGTCAGCTAGCGTCTGTGATTCTTGTTAACATTTACGGAGTCCATGTTACGGATCGCCTTCTTGATAACGCGTCCTTTTTAAAGTTTCATTGCTATCTAAAAAAAAAAAAAAAATGTTTTGGAGGACTGTTGCTTAATACAGTTCCATTACTTGCTGTAAATTTGATCCTCCATTTTCTTCCAGTACACAGTACCAGCTGTATATAGAAATTACACCCCTGACTTAAAATGGTGCATACAAACACGTGTGAAAATGTTTTCATGCTTCTACGCCCCTTGTCAAATCATATTCTGGTGACGAGACATGCTAGAGTGTGTTAAGGTGCGTGTGCTTGCCTGTGCGTCTTGTAGAATCATGTAGCAATAGTGTGTCAAGGTGCGTGTGTTTGCCTCTACGTCTTGTAAAATCATATGCTAGTGACGGGACATGCAGGAGTGTGTTAGGGTGCGTGTGTTTGCCTTTACGTCTGGTAAAAACATATGCTGGCGACGGGACATGCAAAAGTGTCTCCGCTTACGTCTACATGCTTCTCTTATCTCCCTGTCTGCTTCACTGCCTGCCGAGCCTACCTCTTCCAACAATACGGAACACTGGAGGATATTAATATTCCAGTCAACGCAGGTGCATGTGCGTGCGTGCGTGCGTGTCATCATCATCATCGTCGTCGTCGTCGTTGTCTTCCTCCTCCTCCTCCGTGGCTGTGTCTCCCTGCAGGGCAACACTTTACAAAAGGTGGTGTTCGTGCTGGCTGACGATACATCCTGAAACCTTCCTTAAATACCTTGCCTAATGGGTCAAAGTATCCTCGTGTGTTACTAAGGCAAACTAAACGGATAATAATATAGCACTTAAAGCAACAATAAGGTGTGATACGCAAAATAATTGGCTTAAGAAGAAGTGTTGCGGTGTGCCATGCCAACGAGAGGGGCATAAATGGTGTGTCGTGTGGTCGTAAAGCTTAGTTAGTTACCGGCAACATCACCCACACTGTTAACGCCAAGCCTTTCTCCTCCCTGTCAGTGCCGCCGTCACCACCTTTTCCTCCCTCTTCTTGTCTTCATTACCCGTCAGCCTTCGTCTCCAGGTGCTGAGGAGGAGCCTACACGTGGTGGCACTGTGCACTCATAGTTTCCTGCACCTCACCATGAGAAGGGCCTTGGTCTGACTCTTGTGAGACGCTGTCTACCACACTGGGGTTACGGATATCTACACGTTGCATGTACTGTACTGTACCTGTACGACGGTCCCGTAGGAGCAGTTTCTGATTGTGGTTGACGGGTCTGCTCAGCTAAACTAACCGATGTTAAGCAACAACCTGCTTTGTCTACCCGTTCGTCTCACTGCCTGCCTCACCCTTTGAGTCTCCTGTCCATTGGCAATAGCCACCATGCATTTCAGATAGCAGAACCCTCAGGCACATTAGTCATGCAGACATATCACTCGTATCTTCCTCATCTTCTGTTGCCATCATGCACTTCGGTAAACAGACTCTCCATGCACACCCTCCCCACGGCGAGGTGCAGGGAAATATATGGAGGTTTGGCTCGCGGATGCATGTCGCTGCTGCTCCACCCAGGGTGTCCAACGCCACCACGCACAGGCTTTTCATCAGCGCCAGGCAAAACATATAGGAATATATAGTATGCCGGCAAGAAAGCAATCTAGTTGGCTGGCACGCTGACAGGTAGGCAGGTGGTGTTAAAAATAATATACAGTAAAAAAAAAAAAAGGAAAGGAAAAGGTGACAAAAGAGGCAAGGAATACACAGTAAAATCTGAAAAAAAAAAAAAAATGACAAAGAAGGCAAGAAATGTACAATGAAAAAAAATGACAGAGGAGGAAATATATATACACTGACGATGACTAATTTCTGGCTAGGGATGCCCCCTTCCTACTGCTGTATACCCAGGTAAGAGGGTAGAGGGGGACGAAACGACCTCCACCCCAACCCCCCCATACCCCTACCCACCCATCCCCCACCCGTCATTCTTAACTCGCAGTTACATCTGAAGCTGATTTCCTGCTTAACATTCTTGGTGCCACTGCTGATACAAACATAAAACACTGGGACGTGTTACAAGTATATAATATAACCATCAACACGCCGCAGCAAGAACACAATGCTTTATGATGGTGACGGTAAAACAAACACGTTAACATTGGCCAACTCAGGCCTCGTGTGTTTGGTGCACCGCTTAGCACACACACACGCACACGCACACGCACACGCACACGCACACACACACACACACACACACACACACACACACACACACACACACACACACACACACACACACACACACACACACACACACACACACACACACACACACACACACACACACACACACACACACACACACACACACACACACACACACACACACACACACACACGCACACGCACACGCACACGCACACGCACACGCACACGCACACGCACACGCACACGCACACGCACACGCACACGCACACGCACACGCACACGCACACGCACACGCACACGCACACGCACACGCACACGCACACGCACACGCACACGCACACGCACACGCACACGCACACGCACACGCGCACACACACACACGCATGTACGCACCCGAGGCACGAGGCCTGGGATGGCCGTGGTTAACGTTTTTGTTTTAGTGTCAACTTTTGAATGCATTAATTTCTTGCTGCAGCGTGTTCATAGTTCTAATATATACTTTTGACATATGCTAGTGTTTTATGTTTGTGTATTAGTAATGTGACTATCAGTGTAAAGTATGAGGTTAGCTTGAGATGTAACTGCCAGTTAAGAATGACGAGTGGGGGGTTGGGTGGGGTAAAGGTATCGGGGAGGGTGGGGTGCTGCGGTAGAGGCGGGTGGAGCTCGTTCAGTCCCCCCCTCCCGTCGTCTTCCCTGGGTATATAGGGGTAGGAAGGGGGCACCCCTGAGCAGAAAGTAATGATCGTGAGTGTACAATAGAATCAGCAAAACAAGAGGCAGACGAGAGAGGAAAGCCTAACATAAAGCTGAAGATGGGAGTAAAATCAAGAACCTAAGCAGGAAAACTTGGTGTTTGACAAAGTGAGGCTGACGGTGTTGACAATTCTTTATGACTTGTCTTTTACCTGCTCCTTTTTATTTTTCATATCTATTCATTCACTTTCATCTCTCCCTCATTCATTCCTTCATCTCTTATTCTTCTCTCATTAATTCATTCGTTTCCCTTTCTTCGTCAGCCATTTTTCACTTCCATATGTCCTGATGTGACTGGCTTCCTCCCACGTGCAGTGAGAAATCTTAGTAGTACTTGTAGCTGATACAGCCTCAAGTTCATCTGAAATGTGAACCCAGTAAACACCTGGCTAAAGTTACCCTTCTGCTACAGTCCACCATTACTCTTTTGGGGAATAGGGTGGCAACTGAGGGACGTTTGTGTGACCAGGCATCAGAGCCACGCGGTCTTATCGAAGCCACGAGGCCAAGACCCTCCTCTCCAGCACCTGTTATTGCTATGACAGGATTTACACAAAGAACAGCAAGCTTACCTGTATTTTTTTATGCAAGGCTGCAGATGAGAGAGAGTCAGTCCTGTATTCTCGTCGTGTAAGGAGGCTCCCTAACACCTCTTCCTTAGCGATTTATCTTCCAAACCACTCATTAATATCCCCGGGTTTCCTCCTTATGTCTTTTCAATATCGACATAGATTGCATGAATAACACACAAGTATATAGTAACGGAGCAGAATTAGAAATAAATCGGTAAGGAGGAGGTGTTAGTAAGCTTCATAGCCTTACTAGGATACCGCCCTCAGCCTGCAGTCCACCAGGTTCGCGTTTTAGACGAACCTGGGACTTCAAATTGTACTTCTAATCCTCGTCTCCTTCTTGTTCTTTTTAAAAATCTTTATTTACGACAGAAATAAGATCGTAAGTTTTTTTCCAGCATCATCATCCCTGTTTCTACGACCTCCGACTCGCCTCTGTCTCTCTCTTTCATTACTCCACATCTTTTTTTCTTTTTTTTTTTATGCGAGGAAGATGGAACCAAAGGCCACGAGCCCGCAATAACTGTTCCTTCCAAGAGAAGAACAAAATACAAGAGAGAGCCAAATTCAAGATCCGATCATTTCGAGATGCCTGGACACTCTGCGTTTAAAAGACTGGAGATCATAGGAAGCAGGAAATACAGACAGAGGGAGACAGTTCCAGACGTCATACTTCTTGTCCATGCTTTGAAATTTACTGCAGAAATTAAAGATATTTTTTCCTATGTCTTTACTCTTGAGTTTGTACTTAAATTGGCGCTTGAGTTGGAATTTAATTTGGCACTTGAGTTGGGACCATGTTTTGCACCTGAGTTGGCACTTAAGTTTGCTCTTGAGTAGGGACTTTTGTACTTAGGTTGGCCCTTGAGTTGAAACTTAGTTTGGTGCTTGAGTTGGGACTTAGTTTGGTGCTTGAGTTGGGACTTAGTTTGGTGCTTGAGTTGGGACTTAGGCTGGCACTTAGGTTGGGACATACGTTGACGTTTGAGCTGAGACTTAACATAAGAACATAAGAAGAGAGGATAACTGCAGTAGGCCGGTTGGCCCATGCTAGGCAGCTCCTAGAAGAGTAACTGAACTACTAGAATGAGATAAGGATAGCAAAGAAGAAGGCTCTCCCCCGCCCTCCAAACCCTCCAGCCGAAGCCGGCAGGAAAAAGTCAGAAAGAACACCACGCCGTATAGAAAAACTGGCGTGGACATTTTACAGGAAAGTGTGAAAGGAGAATAGAGACTATCATAGTGTAACCTGAAAAGAAAATTTATTTTTTAGTTAGTATTGGTTATAATATTTTCTTTATTCTATATCCACCCCTTATTTGTCATATGCTTATCTAGCCTATGCTTGAAACTCTCAATGGAAGAGGCAGCAACTACTTTACTAGGTAGCTTATTCCATTCGTCTACTACTCTGTTACCAAACCAATTTCTACCGATTTCCTTTCTGAAACGGAATTTTTCTAGTTTGAAACCATTATTTCTAGTTCTATCCTGTATGCTCACTTTAAGTACCTTGCTAATATCTCCCTTATTTATACCATTCATCCACTTAAAAACCTCAATTAAGTCTCCCCTTACTCTACGCCTCTCTAGCGAATGCAGACTTAGTCTTTTCAGTCTGTCTTCATATGACAGGTTCCGGACGTCATGTATCATTTTAGTCATTCTTCTCTGTACATTTTCTAACGAATTAATATCCATTCTATAGTAAGGACACCAAAATTGTACTGCGTAGTCTAAATGTGGCCTTACTAATGCTAGATAAAGTTTCAGTATTACTTTAGATGATCTATTGCTCACGCTTCTCGAAATAAATCCTAGGACCCTATTTGCTTTATTTCTCGCATTAATGCACTGTTGCCTAGGTTTAAGGTCGTTACTAATCATAACTCCTAGATCTCTCTCGCATTCCGATTTGCTAATTTCTTTGTTATCTAAGCTGTATTTAGTATCTCCAATGGTCTTGCCTACGTTAAGTACTTTACATTTTTCAACGTTAAATTCCATTTGCCAAGTTTTAGACCATTTGGACAATGTATCGAGGTCTTTTTGTAAGTAATGGCAATCGTCAGTCGAGTTAATGATACGCCCTATTTTTGTATCGTCGGCAAATTTGCTGATTCTGCTATTGACTCCTAAGTCTAGATCATTTATATATATGATAAATAATAAGGGACCGAGTACTGAACCCTGTGGTACACCGCTAGTTACTAATCCCCAGTCCGACTTAGTTCCATTTATTAATACTCTCTGCTTTCGTCCTTTCAGCCAGGATTCTATCCATTTTAAGATATCGCCGTCTATACCGTGCGCTCGAACCTTTCTAACTAACCTTTCGTGTGGGACTCTATCAAAAGCTTTACTAAAGTCCAGATAAATAACATCGTAAGCTTTATCGCTATCTACTGCCTCATAGACCTCCGAGTAGAATGACAACAAATTTGTGAGGCAGGATCGTCCTTGCCTGAATCCGTGCTGACTTTCGTTTATAAGATTAAATCTTTCTAAGTGTTCTCTAATCTTATTTGCCAAAATTGACTCTAACATTTTTCCTACTATTGACGTTAGACTTATCGGACGATAATTCGACGCAGCTGATTTATCACCCTTTTTAAAGATGGGCACTACGTTTGCGGTTTTCCACGCCTCTGGAACTTCTCCTGAACTTAAAGAGTCATTAAATAACGTTAAAAGTGGCTGACATAATTCTTCTTTGGTTTCTTTTATAATTTTTGCATATATATCGTCCGGACCTGGCGATTTTTGAGGTTTTAACTTGTTAATTTCTTTCAATACGTCCTCCTTACTAATGGTTATTTTACTAAGAATATTTTCCGTATTCTCATGGTAAATATTTGCTGCTTGAGGGACCAGGCTTAGATTTTCCTTGGTGAATACTGATATGAAATAATTATTTAGGATGGAGCACATTTCTTTATCTTCACTGGTAATGTCACCTGATTCTGTTCTGAGTGGTCCTATCCTGTCTTTATTTTTCGTTCGGTACATTTGATAAAAACCCTTGGGGTTTACTTTTGATTCACTTGCAACCTTAATTTCATAACTTCTCTTTGCTTTTCTTATCTCCCTCTTTACTTCTCTATTTAAAATTGTGTACCGGTTACGTAAGTGTTCCTCTCCACGTTTTATTTTTCTATATATTCCTTTCCTTTGGCCTATGAGAGATTTTAATCTGTTGTTTAACCATCTTGGTTCTGAATTGTTAGTTCTAAACGGTTTTGAAGGAATATATCTATCTTGGCCTCCGTATATTATATTTATTAACTCGTTATACTTCTCACTGGTCGAACGTCTGTTTGGTACTGGAGCTGAGTTAATTTCCGTCACCTGGACTACATTCCTATCTACCACCTCCTCCCTCACAGACACCTGACGGACGTCCCCACGTGCTTCCTGCGCCTGAACTATGACCTGGGGATCCCCACTAACCTGACATTCCCTCAAATAGCTAATCTCCCTGTGGAATACCGTTCGAAAATAAGCTCTTAAGCCATCGAAATCTCCTAGACGAAAATTAGGAACGGTGGAGGTATTTTCAGTGGAACAGACATCCCAAATAAATTTGAACTTAATTTCTTCATGATCGCTATTACCAAGTCGTCCACCAACCTCTATATCGCTAATGATATTTTCTTTATTAGCTAAAACCAAATCTAGTATATTATTACCTCTGGTGGGCTCCCTGATATACTGATAAAGGAAATTATCCTGTACTACCTCTAGAAATTCCTCTGACTCTGCATCTCCTGTCTGATTTCTCCAATCTATCCTTGGCAGATTAAGGTCCCCAACAATTATTACTAAGCTGGACTGTGATGCTTTCCTAATTTCCTCCCAGAGGTATTTACTATCAGCTCTACTTAATTTTGGAGATCTGTAAATTGCTCCTAAGACTAATTTCTCCCTATTGTTACTAATTTCAACCCAGACACTTTCTGTGTCCCTATTTACTTTAATGTCTGCTTTATTGTAACAGTTTAATGAATCCTTTACATAAATAGCTACCCCTCCCCCTTTTCTTCCCTGACGGCTTGACACAAAAATATTATAGCCTTTTATCTGATATTCTGCTAAAAATTCTCGAGTGTCTGTATTCATCCAAGTTTCACTAATAACGGCAATGTCTATTTTCTCTGTACAAATTAAAGCCCTCAGTTCATCCATTTTATTACGTAAACTCCGGCTGTTTGTGTAGTACACTTTCAGATTATTACGAGTAGTTATGCCTTTACCTTGGCATTTACTGTTATTTATTTTATTACTAACTGGGAAACTCTTTACTTTACTAATATAACAATTTTTTGTACTATCGCTTATCGCCCTTCTATCATCGCTTGTTCTGTCATCTATCATCGCCTGCTCAATTTGAGGTGCCTGAGTGGATGTATCTACACTATTGGTTGAACTTTTGTTCTTAATTTTGCAAGTATCGATGCATCTATCCAAACATGGTAATAATGATTTCTGACTGTAGTTGCTGCATCTTCCTGTACACCTACTTCTCAATCTCGAAAAAATCCCTCCAACTCCCTATCTATCATTCCAGCTAAAACAGTAACTCCTTGCCTGCTAAGATGAGTCCCATCCCAACTATACAAGGCACTTCGTCCATAAAACCGGTCCCAGCTGTCTATGAAAGGTATTGCATTATCTTTGCAATACCTTTCAAGGCGGCAATTAAACCCTATTGCCCTGCTCAACCATTCCCTTCCAACCCGCCACCTTGGTAAAACACCAAGCACTACAGGGGTTCCTCCCCTCTCCCTAACCTTTTCTAACATCAACTTGTACCTTTTCCACAGTACCTCACTCTTACGGCTACTAATATCATTGCCTCCTACACTGAGGCACACAGTGGGTTTGTCACCACTTTCCTTTACGATATTTGAAATTTTATCTACCACATTAGCCACCCTGGCCCCTGGAAGACACACATGTTTAGCGAGTGGAGTATACATGGCCCTGTTCAGATATCTCACCTGGGAGTCTCCAACAACAACAACATTTTTCTTACCTTTCTTGTTCTGTTTATACTTACCTGTACTGGAAGTTCTCTCACCGTCCTTCTCCTCTACTTCCCTCTCTGCCTTCCCTTCACATTCGTCCCGTAGTGTGTCGAATGTATTAGTTGTCTTAATTTCCGTTTGCTTTTTAAGAGTGAACTTCGTTGCACCCTTGTTAACAAGTGTCCAACCTTCAGCCTTTTTCTCTTTCTCCTCCAACATCTCCTCCAACAATTCCCTCATTTGTGCCTTCTCCTGCCTGAGAATTTGTACCTCCCGCTTCAGTTCGAGAAGTTCCTCCTTTAATTCAAGGTAGTCCTTTTCAGTACCTGCAGTGGGGACACAGCTCTCTGCCGAGGAAGCCATTACGCACTAGTTCACACAAGGTAGCACACACTATCACGGGTCACTACGGGTCACCACAACACACACACTCACGGATCACTAGCACAGCACTATCGCTGATCACTACAACACACTAACACAACCACTATCACAGGTCTCTAGCACGTCTGAGCTGACTGGCCTCACGAGAGTGGGTGACTGGCCTCACGAGAGAGAGAGAGAGAGAGAGAGAGAGAGAGAGAGAGAGAGAGAGAGAGAGAGGAAAAGGGAGAAAATAGATGAGAGCAAGAAAAGGAAGTAGGTAGGTAGGTAGAGAGAGAGAGAGAGAGAATAAAAGAGAAAGCAAGAATAGGAAATAGGTAGGTAGGTAGGTAGAGAGAGAGAGAGAGAGATGAATAGGGAGGAAATAAAGGCTAGGTAGGTAGGTAGGTAGAGAGAGAGAGAGAGATGAATAGGGAGGAAATAAAGGCTAGGTAGGTAGGTAGGTAGGTAGAGAGAGAGAGAGAGAGAGAGAGAGAGAGAGAGAGAGAGAGAGATGAATAGGGAGGAAATAAAGGCTAGGTAGGTAGGTAGGTAAGAAGGTAGGAAGAGACAGACAGAGAGAGAGAAAGCAAGAAAAGTAAGTAAGTAGGTAGGTAGGTAGGTAGAGAGAGAGAGAGAGAGATGAGTGTAATTGAGGAAAATCTACCTGTGTGTGTGTGTGTGTGTGTGTGTGTGTGTGTGTGTGTGTGTGTGTGTGTGTGTGTGTGTGTGTGTGTGTGTGTGTACCCTGAGCTGGTTAAGGGTATACATAAAAAATACCTACACAACCACCACCACCACCACCACCACCTACCACAACTACCACCACCACAACTACCACAACTACCACCACCACCACCACCACCACCTACCACAACTACCACCACCACAACCACCACAACTACCACCACCACCACAACCACCACAACTACCACCACCACCACCACCACCACCACCAACCACAACTACCACCACCACAACTACCACCTACCACAACTACCACCACCACCACCACCACCTACCACAACTGCCACCACCACCACCACCTACCACAACTACCACCACCACCACCACCTACCACAACTACCACCACCACCACCACCTACCACAACTACCACCACCACCTACCACAACTACCACCACCACCACCACCTACCACAACTACCACCACCACCACCACCTACCACCATCACCTACCACAACTACCACCACCACCACCACCACCACCTACCACAACTACCACCACCACCACCACCACCACCACCTACCACAACTACCACCACCACCACCACCTACCACAACTACCACCACCACCACCACCTACCACAACTACCACCACCACCACCACCTACCACAACTACCACCACCACCACCACCTACCACAACTACCACCACCACCTACCACAACTACCACCACCACCACCACCTACCACAACTACCACCACCACCACCACCACCTACGACAACTACCACCACCACCACCACCTACAACAACTACCACCACCACCACCACCACCACCACCACAACTACCACAACTACCACCACCACCACCACCACCTACCACAACTACCACCACCACCACCTACCACAACTACCACCACCACCACCACCACCACCTACCACAACTACCACCACCACCACCACCACCACCACCTACCACAACTACCACCACCACCACCACCACCACCACCTACCACCACCACCACCACCACCTACCACCACCACCACCACCACCACCACCACCACCACCACCTACCACAACTACCACCACCACCACCACCACCACCACCTACCACAACTACCACCACCACCACCACCACCACCACCTACCACAACTACCACCACCACCACCACCACCACCACCACCACCACCACCACCACCACCTACCACAACTACCACCACCACCACCACCACCACCACAACCACCACAACTACCACCACCACCACCACCACCACCACCACCACCACCACCACCTACCACAACTACCACCACCACCACCACCACCACCACCACCTACCACAACTACCACCACCACCACCACCACCACCACCTACCACAACTACCACCACCACCACCACCACCACCACCACCACCACCACCTACCACAACTACCACCA